>NC_036253.1:14342026-14427765 GCF_002742605.1 Olea europaea var. sylvestris | reverse complement strand
AGATTTAGACAAGAACCAAGTGAGTTGCATTTTCAAGCGGCAAAGAGAGTCCTGAGGTACATCAGAGGGAATGCTGAAATGGGAATCTGGTTTAGAAAGTCTGAAATTGTGGATCTGATTGGGTATACTGATAGTGATTGGGCTGGATCCTTAGATGATATGAAGAGCACCTCTGGATATGTTTTTTATCTGGGATCAAGTCCAGTTTGCTGGAACTCAATTAAGCAAAAAACGGTTGCTCAATCAATAGCAGAGGCAGAATATGTGGCTGCATCAGAAGCAACAAATCAGGTGGTCTGGCTAAGGAAAGTCTTGAAGGATTTAAATCACAATCAATCAAATCCAACTGTGATTTATTGTGACAATCAATTGGCTGTTGCTATGGTTAAAAATCCCATGTTTCATGGAAGGACAAAACATATCAAGATTAAGTATCATTCAATCAGGGAAGCACAAGAAAAACAGGAAGTGAAGCTGGTGAACTGCAAGTCTGAAGTTCAGTTTGCTGATATCTTAACTAAGAGCCTGGGAAAAGAAAGGTTTGAAACACTAAGAAAATGTCTTGGTGTTTCCAACAAAAGTGTCAAGAAGGAGTGTTGATGATTTAAAGATTTAATGTTGTCACTTTTGTTGCCATTTTGTTTTTGTAATTGTTTAAGTTCAAGTCAGCCAAGTTATTATTATAAAATGTAATATGCTATCATGTATAGTGTAATCTGTCACAAGGTAAGGTGTAGTAGGTTGGAGGGATGGTTGACAATCTTTTGTGTAATTTATATATACATAGTTGGTAGAGCCAGCCGTATATATCAACCAAGTGGATAAAAGTTTGAATAGATTCTTCTGGTTTTTTGATCTCCATCTTGCTCTTTCTCTTTTGGTTAAAATCCATCAACCATATTTGCATTGCATTAAGAGATATCACGCCAAGAATCCCAGCTAGCTCAGCATTCAACTTGAAACCCGCTGGATTTCCCATTAGCCATACACAACCAGTACGCAACCAATAGTCCGTGATGTCATTAGCAAAGTTTGAAACCCATTGGCAAGCACGTTCTGCCTGGAACCAAAGTGCAAGACCAAGCAAATTTCCAATAAGAACATCAACTACAATGCTAGACCACATTGAGTGCCTATGTAATGCAGCTTTCTCCGCAAATTCAACACATGGCCGGGACCTATATAACAGCCAAAATTACAGCGAATATATAGTACCCCATTCCCAATTTACAAAAAAAAAAAAAAAAAAAGGTTAAAAAATTGCAAAAACTAGGCAGGATATAAAATAAAAATCCCAAAAATCTCCAATTGCAAAAGTCATTTTGTTATTAGGTTTAAAACTGAAACAGCTGGATTCTTTTGCGGAATCTGTGGTGTGATATATGTGAAATATGGATTAACCACTGATTGAAGTCAGAGATAAACCAAGATGGCAAGTGTGAATATATTTTCGCTCTCTAGATGAATTTGTGATAAGATATTACATGTGAATGTTGAGATTGACTACCAACTTTGTTTAGTGGAAAACTTGCAAGTTCTTTCTCATCTCAAAGATGCAATCTGAATTTGTACATTTACAGATATACCTATATATCTTCAAAATTATGTGTTTGAAACCATACATATGCATAGGTGATTACACATGCCTGATAATTATGAGTAGAAGTGCAGAACTAACTATAGTTTGGGATAAGCTAATTATTATGTTTTCTACTTTATGCAAAACAAATATAATAAGATTAGACTTAAATTATTCCAAGAAGCCACACGACCATTTTACCTTATAACAAGATCCTGGAGAAAAATTGGCCAATACGACAGCTGAAAGCAGCGAATTTGAATATTTTTTCGAGTGTTGCTGAATACATTTTCCAATGTAATGTATATAAATGATTGTGACACACTACTATAAAGAACATGGAGAAACTGAAGAATGATATAGAAGAACGTTGCTAGTGAAGCCACTGATGTAGCAAACAGTTTCCATGCAAAGGTACTGAACCTGATAGATCATAGAAAAGATGTTATGACTACCAGAAAAATTAAAGGTACAAGGGAGAGAGACCAGAAAGTCTAGAAGAACATTACAAACGAAGGATGCAGAAAAGTGAGGCAGATCTTTTAGCATGAAGATTTCTCTGAAAGAACATTCTTGTGGCTGTGGCACTGTTCATTGCTAGGATCACAGCATCCTTTGCACAGGAAAGAAAAGAAGCAGGTTCAGAAAAATGATATGTTCTTGCACGAATTTGTAAATAATATTACCAAGTCAAGGTATGGGTCCTTTTGATGAAGATCTTCAAACCACTTGGGTTTCTTGCAAGAAGATTTTACTTGGCTGAATAAGATTTTACTTGACTACCCAAGGAATAATGGTGACCACCAA
This sequence comes from Olea europaea var. sylvestris, assembly GCF_002742605.1. Taxonomy (NCBI): domain Eukaryota; kingdom Viridiplantae; phylum Streptophyta; class Magnoliopsida; order Lamiales; family Oleaceae; genus Olea; species Olea europaea. The sequence continues at coordinate 14,425,379 of NC_036253.1, read as the reverse complement.
AAGTAGGAATATCATAAACTACTACCTGAATTTATTTGCAAGGCAAGTTAAGAGATAGCACAACACATAAGGGCAAGGGACTAAGATGGGAAAGCATGTAGCACAGGTGAACATGACTTACATACATGGAGATTCCACTGTGACATTTCCTTTTCCCAATGTACACGATCCAGTTTAGGGATCAGTTCAATTTTTCTGCTAACTGTTCTAGAAAATCCATGTACAAGCTTGACCCATGGATTGTTTTCTAGAGCAGCAATTCTACACTGTTCTAGTGGCGCATCAAATTTGTGGCATCCAAAGCTCCATCTTCCATGATTGCCTCTGTGAATATTTTGGCTGCATGTCAACTTTTGTTTATCACTGGAGGAGAAGCTATGTTTATCTCCATTTCCATCTCGGGGAAACTGACCATTGGCACTGAAATCCGTATCATAATAGCCCAGCAGGGAGAAAATACATTTGTCCTGAAGAAATGCCGGCATATCAAAGAAAAAAGGACATAAACAGAGGTAATTCAATCGCACGAAAATGAAGTGCTCAGAAAATGGTGAATCTTCGGTGATTTCAGATGAAACACAAGATTCAACAATGGCCCCAATCCCGTGTGCAAACTAATGTGTAAACTTTAGCATAATATCTGACAGTCAACAAAGTGTGTGAGCAAAGTAAATATTGAAGATCATGACGGTTGTAGTCTATCAATGACTGAAGCATTTTGTAACCAATAAGCAAAATGACATAACCTAATCAAGCTTTCACCAATGTGATCTCGACCATCAAGGGAATATTCTACCAATTTCAAGTAACATTTTGAACAAGGAAGTTTACGCGCATCTCAACTAATTCCACGGGGTCCTAAAGTTTACAGTCGGGTACTCACCTCAGTGGCCCTTAGGGGACTCGAATTGATGACCAATGGGGAGCCAACTGTTAGATATCAAGAGTAAACGGAGAAGAGAAACAGGAAATATGAAGGAAATTATATTGAAATTGATTGGATGGAAAATTACAACTCAAGAAAATCATAAGAGGCCATTCGAGAGGGCCATACTCTCCTAATATTCCTTTCCTCTCAATGATTTCTGATGCCCCTGACTCCCAGCAAATACTCTATTTATAACACCCCTTGTGTAACTAACTCCAGCCTAGTCACTATTTCATAATAGATTCTGTTATTCCATCTTTCTTGGTCCTTCTAGAATAGGTATGTTGAATCGGGGACCTATCAATTAGCCCTCCCAATTTAGTCACCTTGCCCGCAAGGTTGAAAGAAGGGAATTGTTGATTAATGAGATCAAAATGCTCCCAGGTTGCTTCCAATGGTGACAGACCAAACCATTAATGAGCACCTCCCTGTTGTTGCCAAACGATGCAGGACGTACTCCCAATACTGATTCTGGTTCCACTCTTAACTCCCAGTCCACCCCTAAGGGTTGAGGTAGAGGAGAAAGCAGATTCAATTTTCCCATAGCCTTCCTGAGTTGAGAAACATGAAAAACAGGATGAATTTAGGACTCTGGAAGAAGTTTCAATTTGTAAGCCGCTTGACCCACTTTAGCTAGTACTTCGAAGGGCCTATAGTACCGAGGGGAGAGTTTCTCATTGGAACGGTGTGCCAAAGATTTAAGGCGGTATGGTTGCATCTTTAAGTAGACCAATTCCCCAATATCAAAAGCTTTCATCTTTTGTTGAGCACTCTGCAGATGCATTTTTAATTCCTCTAGTAATCAGTCACGTTCCATCAGCTGGTGGTCAAGTGAAGACACTGCTATTGACCCTTTCTCAAAGCGGATGATAGGAGGTGGGTCCCCTCCATACAGGATATGGAATGGAGTTAACTGTGCAGACATGTGGTAAGAAGTGTTATAAGATAATTCAGCCCAGGGTAGAAAGCGAAACTCGTCTTTAGGCCTGCTTGAAGTGAAGCAACGAAGATAAGCCTCAATACTCCTGTTAAGCACCTCTGCCTGGCCATCGGTCTATGGGTAGTAGGCTGAGCTAAGCCTCAATTTGGTACCTTGCAACCGAAAGAGTTCACTCCAAAATTTGCTAACACTTTGTTACGATAAGAGATTATTGACTACTGCATGCCATGCAACCGAACTATCTCCTTAATGAATATTGCCGCCACAGAAGGAGCTGAAAAATGATGTTTAAGGCCCACAAAGTGTCCATACTTACTTAAGCAATCCACAACGACCAAAATCGAGTCAAACCCGTCTGACTTTGGCAACCCTTCAATAAAGTCTATGGAGATATCATCCCAGACATTCTCTGGTACTGGTAACAGTTGAAGCAGTCCTGCCGGAGTGAGGATCGAGTACTTGTTCTGCTGAAACATTGCACAGGCCACCAGATAATTTCGAATATCATTCTTCATGCCTTTCCAATAAAACGTGGCAGCAATCCTTTTGTATGTTTTAAGGAATCCCCCATGGCCATCGATTTTGCTGTCGGGTCCTTCTTGCAATGCCAACATTACAAATGGAAAACCCTTGGGTAAGGCGAGTCGGTCACGATATAACAGAGTACCCTGAACCAACGCAAACCTCGGGTGTAACGTTGGGTCAGCTTGTAGTGCTGTGTGGATCTGGCCAGATCCGAGTCCTCTTTCACTGCCTTTTCTAACTCAGCTTGCTGTAAAACAAATGGCATACTAAGTGCAATCCCTGCTGTAGCCAATTCAATTCGGGATAAACGTCAGCTGCCTTATTTCCCAATCCCGACTTGTACTCGATGTCAAAGTCATACCCCAGTAACTTGGTCAACCTTCCGTACTTACCATACACTGCTTAAGAAAGAATTTGAGACTCTTTTGATCAGTTCGGACTATGAAATACCTCGAAATTAGATAGTGCCTCCACTTTTGAACAGCAAATACAATTGCCATCAACTCTATCTCGTAAATAGACTTGTTTCGGGATTGAGGAGGAAGAACTTAGCTAAAGTAAGCAATAGGCCTCCAGTGTTGCATCAAAACTGCCCCCAAGCCATGACTAGACGCATCAGTTTCAATCACGAATGGCTTGGAAAAATCTGGAAGTCCAACTACAGGAACCGAAGCCATAGCCTTTTTTAGGCTTACAAAAGTAGCTTCCACCCGTAACTCCACCCAAAATTATCTTTTTTCAGTTGTTACATAAGTGGCCATGCTATCCTTCCATACCTCTCTACGAACCTCCGGTAGTATCCTGTTAGACCAAGGAAACCCCGTAGCTCCTTAAGTGATTTAGGTCGTGGCCATGCTATCATGGCCTCCACTTTAGACATATCTGCGGCTACTCCTTTTTCTGAGATCATATGGCTAAGGTACTCCAACTCTTTTTGGCCAAACAAGCACTTCTTGTTAGCAATCAGATGGTTATCCACTAACTAATGCAATCCCCCGATACTCTTCCACCGTTCAGCTATAGACTAAAATGTCATTGAAAAAGACCAATACAAATCTTCGTAGTTGTTTCCTGAAGATGTCGTTCATTAGTGACTGGAAGGTTGCAGTGCATTTTTCAGGCCGAACGGCATGACTAGAAATTCATAATGGCCCTCGTGAGTGCAGAATGCAATTTTAGGCATGTCCCCTATCTTCACCCAGATTTGATGATACCCAAATTTCAAGTCGATCTTTGAAACGATGGTCGAGCCGTATAACTCATCCAAGAGATCATCGATGGTGGGGATTGGAAATTTATCAACAACGATTGCTTTATTTACTGCCTGATAGTGAATACAAAACCTCAAACTCCCATCTTTCTTCTTAACTAAGAGTACTGGACTCGAAAATGGGCTCATGCTATGCTGAATAACTCCTGCAGCCAGCATCTCCTGCACTAACCTTTCGATCTCATTTTTCTGAAAATGTGGGTCTCTATATGGTCTCACACTAATGGGGCCTACCCCGAGCTGTAGGTTGATGGTATGGACATGATCCCGATGAGTGGATAGGTTACTATTGTTCTCGAAAACAGAAGAAAACTCCTTCAATACCTCGATAATGATCTTCGGTGGTTCTGGCATCCCCCCTTCGTCCCCAACAATGATATTACCCAGTTCCAATAAGAGCCCTTCTCCTTGCTCTCTGAATGTTTTTTAACATGGTCTTTAATGACACCGGTGTTCTATTGAGATTTGGGTCCCCTTGAAGAGTCACTGTAGTCCCTGCCATGTTAATGATCATCGTCAGAGTGTTCCAGTCCACTTGCATCTTTCCCAATTTCTGTAGCTACTGCATCCCTAATATGATACCTGAGCTCTCTAATTCCAAAGGTAAGAAGTTCTCTACTACCAATAGGCTCTGCAACTTCAAAGGTATCTACTTACAAATGTCTTCCCCCTTTACAGTGAGGCCGGTTCCCATAATCACCCCATACCCTGGAGTGCCAGATAGAGGGAAACCTAGTTGCTGCACAATTTCTGTACTCGTGAAACTATGGGATGCTCCAATGTCTATAAGAACCACGACTTTCCTTTGACCCAGTTTCCCTTTTAACTTCATAGTCCCAAGTGTTGTAAGCCCCACAACAGAGTTAATAGACAGCTCGACAGCCTGGCTTTCCTCACCTACTTCACCTTCGTCGTCCCCAGTCATATTCAGAGCATCGCAATTGCCACCACCATGTGTGTCCTCGTCATCCGGTGCGACCTCCATCTCCCTTACAATTAGCACTTGGAGCTCCTTATTCTTACACCGGTGGTCAATTGTGAACTTTTCATCCCAATGGTAGCACAAACCCCTTTCACGCTTCGCCTGCACTTCGGCATCTGTAAATCGCTTGAAGGAGGTGATATTTTTTTGGAATGGTCCAGGGCTTGCTATACGGATTGGGGCTATATTGAGGAGTATAGTGGGCTTGGGTGTTGGGTTAAAACTTTGGATGGGTTTTGATTGGAATAGGCACTGGATTTAGGTTTTGGTGGGCCTGGACTCCATTGGCCCACTTTAGTAACCCAATTTCTTTCTTCCGCCATCTGGGCTATCTCCATCATTTGTTCCAACCCTACCAGCCTGTGTAATTAGACCTCTGCCCTTAACTCTGGCTTCAATCAATTCATGAAACTACCTTCTAGCACCTCCTCCGACAAGCCATTCAGTGGTGCAACCAACGTCTCAAACAGCCATCGATAGTCCCTTATGGTGGTTGATTGCTGGACCGCCAAAAATTGAGCACACAACGTCCACTCCTGTGAGGCTCAAAATTGCCGTAGCAACCTTCAACTCTTCCCAATTCAAAATCGGCCGCCGCTTCTCCTCCCATTTAAACCACACTAAAGCCTCTCCATCCATACATACCACAATAGCATCCATCTTCTCCTCTTCTGTCATCCTATTAATCCCAAAATATCTCTCCACCCTGAAAATCCACCCGTCCGGATCCATCCCATCAAATACCAGCACATCCAATCGCCTTATGCTCAACTCCCATCTCCAATTTCCCAAGGCGTCGTCTCCCTCATATTGACTTCCAGTTGGTCTAGATTGGCTAGCCCAGATTCGACAAACGATGTTGGTTCCTCAGCCACCCCTTTGTCCTTGCGATCCCTCTCCTAGTTTGTCCAGTTCTGCAGTAGCATATCCATTTTTTCCATTAAGCATGTCTGCATGGAATGAAACTCTGATCGTAATGCGTCTAGGTTGGTCTGAAGCTCGTGATGATTGCTGCCCACCTTTTGTTCTAGCACATTCACTCGGTCTGCCAAGGTCATGGTTGTGATATATGAAATGGGTGCTCTGATACCAAATATGATAGATACCAAGAGCAAGCAAGGAAGAAGAACAGAAAATATGCAGGAAAATGTTTTAGAATTGATTAAATGGAAAGTTACAACTCGAGAAGAAAATCATAAGAGGCCATCCGAGAGGGCCACACTCTCCTAATATTCCTTTCCTCACCGTATTTTTCATGCCCCAAGACTCCCTGCAACTATTCTATTTATAACCCCCTCGTGTAACTAACTCCAGCCCTATCACTCTTTCTTAACAGAATTTGTTATCCCTTCTCCACCTTTCTTGATCCTTCTAGAATAGCTATGGTTGATTGGGGGCCTATCACATTCTTAATGATAGACATATGAAATAGAAGGAAGAACCTTGAGTAGATGAGGAAGAAAGTTGGTTCTCTTTCCCATAAAGGTACTATATTGTTACTCCATGTGCAGCTTTTGATTTAATACACATACTCAACCACCAGTCACTCGAAAAAATAGAAGACACTTTGTCTATAATTACAATTCAAAAACTAAATATCAATGTGGTGGGAGGTCAAGGAACAGTTTTGAAGGGCCAGTATCAAACTGTATTGTCAACAATCCAACTAGCAGCGATCAACAATCAGCACAAGATATCAAGCACGCATTCCTACAGAATGCCACATGTAGGTATATATATTGCTAAATGACCATGACTACTGCATTGTCGAGTTGTTTTAAGTATCAAAAGCAACAGTAAACTATACCTTTCATTCAACAAAAACTCTCTTTCTTTCCGGGACAAGACCTCAAATCGTGGATCCTTTCCCCATTTGCTCTTAAATGTTTGATAATCAGTGTTGCAATCAATATCCTGAAGGTCGGTGAAAAGTCAGAAATCAATCTAATCTCTAGAGCTCAAAATCTATACCTTATGATATCCTAATTCTAACAGAATGTGAGGATACTTTAATAAGACACAGCTGCGCCAAACCTCCTTTGCTTCTTCCAATAACTGCTTGAAACCCTCCACAGCAGCCCTCTGAGCAGCTCGTTTTTCTTTCCGCTCCTCTTCAGCGCGAGTCCGCACATAGTGCTCAAACAGCGCTCTTCGAGCACTGTGACTTGGGATAGCCTGCAAAGGAAGAACTTCATATAAAGAAAAGCAATAACAAGCTAATTTGTAGAATGGGAAAAAAGAAAGATCCAGAGATAATTCCCTTAATACCAAAGAATCCAATCCAAATTAACAGAACAAAACATGAAACAAGAAATATATACAGTGAATAAAAAGCACATTGAAGGTTTGACTGAGGCTTAGAAAAATGCTCCAATTTACATATCTTTAGCTGATTGTTTTCTTCTTCGACAGGCATTTACTTTTCACATGTAAAACTTTAAGAGTTTTTATCAAGAAAAAAGAAAAGAAAATTTTAAAGAGCAAATAAGCAGAAATATAATTTTATTTACCAGATGCAGTTTGTCAGTGCGCAGGCATGTATAACTATACAAGATAAGATTCCACTTCCCAGTGAATGCTGCTAATTTAGAGATAAGCATCAAGGAAAAGTAGATGGATAAATGATCAAATTGCCACACTTAATTCATTGCTATATGAATCAACAAACCTTAAAACGTGGATCAAACACTATCTTTGGAAGTTCTTTATCCCATTTCGAGAATGGTGCCACACCACGTTCCTTGAGCATCTCCTACAAATTTCAAAAGTACAAAGGATAATAGAATGGCAAAGCATCCAAAATCTGACCACAGAATCAAATAGTCAATTGTTATCCTCGCACATTGCTTGATGAACTAGAAAAAATATACATAGGCGATATATCCAGAAATCCTAAATTAATTTCAAGCATAAAAATCACCAAAGAAACTAGAATGGCAACCCATCCAATTCACATTGAGACGAGTTTATCTACACTATAAGGAAAGCTTGGAAATGAGTAATAAGTCGTGTGAGAAAGACCATACAAATTCCTACAACACAAGACAAGATAATGGTAGCATCTATGATGCTATTATTTATTTTTTTTGCCTTCACTAAAAAGGCGATATTCTTTATTCACGTGCATACGAATCTATGGGAAAATTTATATCAATTCGTTTTATTCTTTAAGAAGAAAGATAAGTTTATAGTTCTCAGATGAGGTCACTCCAAGAAATGATCACATCTTAGTTGTATTATCAGCTCCCCATATAGAAATTACCTCCACATTATGGGGAGGAGAATCAGTGCACAATTGCACATTTTATACACTAATTTATTTCCGCATGCATGTTACACATCAATGCTGGTGATGTGCAATTGTCCTCCAAGGAGGAATCCCATTTTAAAATCTACACAAGCAACCTTAAAATTGGGCAATGCTATCTCAAGTAACACTATGGTGAATTCTATACAGGTTGTTCTTATGCATTTTGTTAAAATGTACTAGCAATGGTTTAAAACATAACTTGCTAAAATGCAAAAACTTGAAATGGGTTTAGGATTTTACATCTGAAATTCCCAACTGATCATCGAACAAAAATAAAAAAGAAATTGTTAACGATAAATTCCACGTCGAATAAAGATGAAAGTATACAACAAGGGCCTGAGATGCTTTTCTTAATAATGTTCACCTTTTGAGATAAGTAGCTCAAGCTCTATATTTTCATCTTTATTCAATGAAGAATTTATCCCTTAACATGATGTTTAGACTACTCCTCTTAACAAGATTAACTTTTTAAAATAGATCTAAGTTTTAGCCCCTGTTTGTCACCTATTATTTGGAAAATTAAAGAATTTTGAATAGTAATTTTTGGAGAATGTGTGGTTAAAAATAAAGAAACTTTATTGGTTTGTTTGTAGAATATTTTATTATGTGAATGTGTGGTGGAGAATGATACTGTAGCATATAATTTAAAACTTTAAAGAGGGCCAACTATGCACTTAATATAATATTAGAGTCCATTAAGTTCCAACAAGTAATTTGATCAAATTAAAACTTAAAAAAATGAGCACGAGAATTTCAAGATTGATATATTCAAACATTCTATCATCTTGTGGAACATATTAAGGGATAAATTTCATATCGAATAAAGATAAAAATATAGATCAATATTCCCTTTAACAGGGTTGACTTTTAACATGGAAGCACAGGTCCTAATAGAAACTAATTTATATTATCCCAGTAAAAGCTTAATTCAACCACGTCAAACTGCAACAATCAATTATAAACAGATAAAACATTCAATAAAACACAAATTGAAAATTCAGAGAGGAGAATGAATCACATACCTGGAGGAGATTTAAATCTGGAGCCACTAAGGAATACAATTCCGCCTCGTTGAAAGCGAAAGCAACGATGATATCGATCGAAGAAACTGAAGTTGAAAAAGACCAACCGAGCAAGAACATGGAATTGCGGAGTTCATTTTTAGAGCAAAGATAAACTGGCCACCATAGCCTGCACTTCCTTCTCATTTTTATCTAATCACCAGTACATCATCCTTCTTTGATTCATGAACAAGATAAATTGTGGTAACTGAACACTAATTCAATTGCAACTCAAAATCTGAGGGAGAAATTGGGGACGGCGGAGGAATTGTATAACGGGGATTTTACTGCTGTCAAACGATGCAGGACTTAAAATTTGGGCTACATTCCATTGCTAAGAATTGAGAATCCAATAAAGAGGGGCTCAAATAAATGAGTACGAAAAGAACTTAACACAAACAGCACCACTTGAGGCCGGAAAAGAATATGGTGACCTTACTTTTAGGTTTAGGTGTTTCGCATAGACTAATGATAAAGCAGTCGTTTTAACCGGGAAACTGGGAAGTGGTCCAGAATCCAGAGTGGTTAGGAGCTGAAAACAGCTTCATATTGATGTTAAACCCAATGAACTGGCAGTCAAACTTTGAACCTGTCGACTCAGATATGATTTTCTTGAGTCGATCGATTAGATAGTTTTGGAAAAATGAAAAGAAAAGAAAGTTGTACTCCTCAAGTTGTTTGAGATTTTTTCAGATCTAAAATAAAAATGTACCTTGCCTTCACTGTAGCAAAAAGGCCGATAATTGCTTATTACTCTTTTAAATTTTTTAGTTTCTATTTTTCCCCTTTCTCTTGATGAAATTTCCTCCGGTTCAATGTCAGTGTCTGATCTCCTTTTTTGTATCAATGAAGAAATGAAGGAGCTGCAGTACTTTTTATTCTACAAATGAGATTCTCAGTTGGAATTCCACATATTTGATGTTGAAAGCCGCTTTATTCAGCCATGCAATGTCGGCTATGTAATGTAGAGACCTCAATACTGCTGCTTCAATGTATGGACAAAGTAATAGAGGCAACTTCAATCCGTAGTAGAACAGAGACAAATATTAGTGTAAGGTACCATATTAAATTATGCTTATTGGTCATAATTTCATCTGTTCAAGCCAAATTAAAACCACTTTGCTCAGAAGGGAAATATGCATTTTTAACACAACTTGTGAAAAAAAACATATTGATACTATTCAAAATTAAAAAAAAAAATAAATAAAAATAACTTTTCTAGGCCATTGCTTACATATTCATGATAAAAAAAAAGTAAGTAATCTTAGATATTATCCACCTGAGTGCTGACCTTGTTATGACAGATATTAAAGATCACTTGAAGATTTATTTAAAATCTTCACCTCAAACAAAGCAGGCTCCACATAATTAATATTCCTTCTTAGATAGATTGATGGGCCAAGTTGTCCAAATTCCACCCCTCTTTAATCTTCTTCTACCTTGCTTACACCAAATCAAACCATTAAAATCTAAATACATGTATCAAAGATAAGTAACTTGCCATAAGATTTATCAGAATTGCAAAACAAAACAATAAACATTTTATATGCAAAACAAAACAACTAAAAGCTAGTCAGACATTTGTTGAGGATTAAATATTCTCCTAAGTATATAATCCTAAGGGCAACCTCCCATTTTATCATAACACCGGCTTGCAAGTAAATACAAATACACTGCAGTAACAAGACTTTTGCAATTCTTGAGGACAGAAAAGCAGAATTCGAAGTCTATTTGTTAATAATTTACAAGCATCAGTTTGGATTAAACTTCCAGAATCAGAACTTGATACAAATATCGCTATTTAATTGCTACGTAGCTTAGGTTACCAAATTAAATCAACCCCAAACTTCAGTTCAAATTTTCAACACAAACAAGTTATAGCACATTTGCAGCATAAATTACATTTTGCCTCAATGCTACGAATATCAATCACTCAATTTTAATACGCTTTAGCTTATCAATATCAACACAAATCAAAAGGACCCAAAATATTATAAAATAGAGCATAATTATAAAATCTTTGATATCAAAAAACACATAGGTACAATAGGTTGGAGAGGATGCTAGAAAGGAGCGGAGATCGGGCTTGGAGCAAGTTTCTGAAACCGGGTTGTTGGAAACTTGATGTCACTCAACTGAGATGTAATAAAACCCAGTAAATGGAGTTGTAAAACATGCTTTCATGCTTTTAACCGAATTTAAGTTGTGAAACTTATTTGAAAATCCCAAAAACGAGGTTGAATTATTGCCTATTGTTTGCTTGCCTCCAACACTGCCTTGTACCTGCTTCTTTGTCAAAACTCGATCACCAAAGAAGAAATTTGTTGTTCACAATCCAAGAACCTAATTAAAGATGTAATTTTCCCAAAAATCAAGCCTCCACCCTCATCCAATTTTTACACCTTGAAAGAACCCAAATTTTGGATATCTTGTGTAGTTTTTTGTTGTTGTTGGTTGAGTGGATGCATATTGGGAAGTTATGGATTAAGGGAGGTTAATTTTCAAGTTTGATTTTCAACTCCTCCCTCCAATAATGATTTCCATGCAAATCGGGTCGGGTCAGGTCAACCCACATGGGCGAAACCATTTTCTTTCAACATCTCCCACTCGCACATGATGGGCTCGACCTGATTCTAATATAATATCAATTATATGAATCTCTACATCTCCAAGTTCATACAGGTAAATGGATCGTGCGACCAGCGAGTTAATTTAAGAGCACACAACACTATACACCTATTAGGAATATATAGTAGTTCTGAAAGAGGAATTATATTTCTCACTATACCCCAGACATATTTTGTCACACCAGTTCGAGTATTTCTGACCCCTCAATTTATTTTAGAACATATTCAACTTTCTTATTTATATTATATTCACAATTATGTTATGAATCTCAAATAATCAACACAATTGTCCGACCGGTGAATACAAGCTGATGTGTTAGTTAAACAGTCTTCATTTCCTACTTGAATCCCTTCATTTCAAATCAGCTGCTTTCGTAGACATATCCCATCAAACCGAATCAACCATAGTTATTGGCAACATGCTAAAATAGCAACACTGAAATAAAATTATGAGCACAATCAAAAGTCATAAGAGTATATATAAGTGAGGTCAAATATGCCTCAGAGACTCACATAATGAAGAAGCAGGGATCAATTCTTTCATTTCTCATTGGTCGTTAAAGCACACATGGTATGAAACACGTGTTACGATGTTTTCTCCCTTTCTTAGGGCGTATGTCAAATCTTGCAAATCAAATACATCGTACAGATCATGGTTCAGATATTCCTCGATATCTAACCTGAGTTTTCCTCATATTTATTCCTCTAGGTAATCTCAAATCGAGAACTCGATCTGACTGTAAAAATAGGTCTAATGGATAAAAAAATCCATACCAATTACTCGTTGTAATCTCATCTTGATATCACATCAAGGCGGCTGGATCATGTACACAATATGATCACTATGTCTCATCTCAGCACACCTCAAAGTGTCTGAGGCGATTGTTTGTGTGAGTGAACCAATCTCAACTTGTTTGACATACTTTATGTGTGCATATGCAATGGTAATCTAAAAATTACAATAAAAGATTACTCTTAACATGTGAACTCAAAACATTGTTCATTAATGGACATATATGAAAAAGTTTACATAGTATACAATTCAAATTCTACGCAATCCCAGAGATTTAACATGTGCCATAAAAATATCTCTAGGGATGGGTTTTGTAAGTGGATCAACTACCATTTGGTGTGTAGAAATATACTGCAAACTTACTTCCTTCTTGCCTATGATGTCTCTTACAAAATTATATTTTGTATCAATGTGTTTGGTTCTACTGTGATACTTGGGATCCTTAGTATATGTAATAGCAGCCTGACTATCACAGTAGATCAATATAGGTCCTACACCACCACTAACAACTCTTAGATGCTGTAAGAATCTCCTTAACCAAACATCTTCTTGTACTGCCGAAACACATGCTACGAATTCTGCTTCCATTGTGGACAAGAAAATACATGTCTGTTTCTTGCTACTCCAAGAGATAGCGCCATTATTAAGCAAGAATACATATCCCGAAGTTGATTTGCGCTCATCTAGGTTTCTACCCCAATCAGCATCTGTGTATCCTTTTAAGCACAAATCATTTCCTTGATAGCATAGTGAGTAATTAGCAGTACCCTTCAGGTATCTCAATATCCTTTTAACAGCTTTCCAATGTTCTCTTCCAGGATTGGATTGATACCTGTTGACCAGACCTACGACATAACAAATGTCGGGACAAGTACACATCATAGCATACATCAAGCTCCCAACCGCACTGGAATATGTAACTCCAGACATTTCTTCTTTTTCCTTGAGAGTATTAGGACATATGCGAAGACTTAGAGTTTCACCTTTTGATACAGGAGTGTCAATGGGATTGCAATTCTCCATTTTGAAATGTTCAAGAATTTTCTTTAGATATAACTCTTGTGACAGAGCAAGAAGCCTCTTTCAACGATCTTTATGGATTTTAACACCTAATATGTAATCTGCTTCACCGATGTCCTTCATTTCAAAATTTGAGGACAACCATTTCTTAATGATTTTAATATACTCATCATTTCCAGCCAACAAGATATCATCTACGTGAGGAGATAAAATTACAAATTTCTCGTTGGACCTTTTCAAATAAACACAGTGATCTTCATCCATCATGACAAAGTTGTATGAGATGACCACTCTGTCAAACCTCAAGTATTACTGTCTAGAAGACTGCTTTAGGCCATAGATTGATCTATTCAATTTACAAACTTTATTCTCTTGACCTGTTTTAATGAAACCTACTGGTTGTTGCATATAGGTTTTTTCATCTAATTCTCCATTGAAAAATGCAGTCTTCACTTCCATTTGATGTAATTCTAAATATAAACGTGCGACGATAGCTAAGAATAGGCGAATTGAAGTAAATCTCACTACTGGCGAAAAGGTCTCTTCATAATATATACCCTTCCGTTGAGTATAACCTTTTGCAACCAAGCGAGCCTTATACCTCTCTATAGTCCCATCAGCTCTTCACTTTATTTTGAGAACTCATTTGTTCCCAATGGATTTTCGACCTGATGGAAGATCAACTAGGTCCCAGACCTGATTTGATTTCATAGACTCCATCTCTTCTTCCATTGCATTCTTCCATTTTTCCTTTGCAGGACATGATAGAGTTTCTTGTACTGAACTTGGTCCTTCACTATCTTCAGGAGATACTAGGCAAACTTGCCCTTCAATCTCGAAATGACGTTTAGGCATACTTTTTCTAGTACTCTTACGAAGTGAAAGCTCCGATGTGACCCTATCACTTGGAGTTGGAGATAAATTACTCCCACTTGGATCGACAGGTAGAATTTCTCCCCTACTAGGAAAATCAATCTCAAGAAATGTCACATCGCGTAACGCTATTTCAATTATAGTCCCATCTTGATTTTCACCTATAAACACATATCCTTTAGACTGGTTTGAGTATCTTATAAAAATACACTTCTTACCTCGAGCACCCAAATTTTCAAACTTATTTGAGGAATCATGGATATAGGCAGCTGATCCCCAGGATCTAAGAGAACTTAAATCAGGGGATCTACCTGTCCAAAGCTGATATGGTGTAGTAGGTATTGATTTAGAAGGAACTCTATTCTGAATGTAGGTCACAGTTAACAAAGCTTCTCCCCAATAGTAAATAGGTAAGTTAGCCTGCATCATCATGGACCTCACCATTTCTAGCAACGTTCTATTCCTTCTCTCAGCAACACCATTTTGTTGATGTGTATTGGGAATAGTTAATTGCCTAATGATTCCCTTATCATCACATAGGTTTCTGAACTCTTCGGATAGATATTCACACCCTCGGTCAGTTCTCAAGGCTTTCACCTTTCTATCTATTTGATTTTCTATCACATTTAAATATCGTCTAAAGCATTCCAATGCCTCCGACTTATGAGAAATTAAATAGACATAACAATACCGCGTAAAATCATCTATAAAAGTAATGAAATAAGTGGCTCCATGTCTTGCCCTCACATTCATCAGGCCACATATATCTGAATGGACTAACTGCAATGGAAGTTCGGCTCTTAAAGATTTACCGAATGGTTTTCGTGTTGTTTTTCCGATTAGGCAATGTTCACAAGTAGGTAACGAAACCTTAGAGATTGAACTTAGCAAGTTTTCTTTTGCCAACCTATTCATTCTCTCTTGTCCAATATGTCATAATCTAGCATGTCACACAGATGTATCAACATTCAAATCTTTAGAAGAAGAAGAAGATACATTCATAGAAAAACAACGATCAACATAATAATTATAAGTGTTTGGATCACAATCCAACACTACAAAGCCTCCTTCTACATGTCCAGATCCATAAAATACATCACGGTTGTTTATACGAACATAATTATCAACAAAAGTTCAAACTGAAACCTAATCTTAAAAGAACAACAACGAAAATTAAGTTCCTTCATATCCCCGGTGCAAATAGGACATCATGAAGAAGAATAGTAGGGCCACCACGCAAATGTAACTTGCATGTATCAATCTCTTTTACCTCCACTCTATCATCGTTACCGACATATATCCACTTTGTACCAGCTGAAAATCGATGGAACTCCACAAACGCTTCTCGATCCCTGGTTACATGGTCTATCGCTCCTGAGTCTACAATCCACATAGGATAAGATTCAATTAGCATAACAGTGTTTGAAACATAAACAGCACTAAAAGAAGTATTTAAAAGAGCTACTGTCTTTGGCTCAGGGCATTCCCGAGCAAAGTGACCAAGCACCTGACAGTTGAAGCATTTCAGCTTGCTATTATCTTTCTTCTTTCCAAACTATTTACCTTTCTTATTACACTTGTGTTTGTTCTTTTTAGGTCCCTGTCCAGTTTTTTTTCCCTTTCCTTTCCCACCTTTGAACCAGTTCTTCTTATGCTTAAAGTTAGCTGCACCAAGACACTCATCTTCTAGTTCCACATGATGGGCAGCATCAGCGAATGTTTTGATACTATCATTATGAGTCAAATTGACTTTCAAATATTCCCAATTATCAGGAAGAGAGCGGATCAAAGCCTGAAATTGTTGCTCATCAGAGAATATATGACCAGCTGATTTCAATTCCATAATCATAGTAAACATGATCCTCACATGTTGCGTGATATTGTGATTAGGAAGTTTCTTGTAAGTGTCAAATTTAATAGTCAGCTGCCTCAGTCTAGTCACACTAGTACCATTGTATTTCTCTCTTAAATATGTCCAGATGTCATGAGCAATTGGGAACTGCTCACACTCATGTATGAGATCATCCACCACGGAACTTACCAAAATTGTATGAGCAGTGAAATTTTTCTTTTTCCATGTTTGGTAAGTTTGCTGATCCTTTCTTTGTTGAGCAGTTTGACCCATCCCCAGGTCTTCTATCACATGGTTAATGCCCTCAAGGCAATCCTCTTCCTCCAGCACGTACCAAATTTTATGGCGCCAAGTGATATAGTTATCGCCATTCAATTGTCACCTTTATTTAGGTCAGCTATGATATTCTTAGATGCCATGGTCTGTCAAAATATTAGAGACAATCATATAAATGTCCATTTATGCACACATCAATTTGCGCTCATGCAAATTAAGTTTTATGATAATTTCACATAAGACACGGAGTAGAAAGTTCACTAAGTTCCCAATCATCATCCATTATCCTAATGTTACATTATCACAAAATTAATTTCATAGCATAAAATCACAAGTTCTAAGTCAGAATAACTTAAACTCTTTCACCCTTAGAACTCCCACTAAAGTAAAAGATTAATCATGTACAAAATAGTAAGGCATTTTGAATAAATCTGACATATATGAAACATATACATTAATATCAAAATGTCAAATATGTACATTCTATCATATTAAACATCTTCAAACAACTACTAAACATGAGAAATAAAATTTTACATTCTTCGATGATTTTGAACTAACCATACATATCTAAATTAATCACAAAATTCTCACTTTCTGAATTCCATTTTCTCTTCAAGATCCTGACCAAATAACTGTAACATAGAGGTGGTGAATTATCCAAAACTTCAAGAGCAACATCATGCCAATATTTAGGCAGCGTTCTCATTAGATGATACATACTTTCCACCTCACATATATGTTGTCCCAAATGTATCACCTCTCGACGCATCGCTTTGAGATATTTTATGTGTTGTACTAGGTTATGTCGCGGATCCATTTCATAGTTTCTATAAGCACGTAATTTTCTAACACGTTCCACAGCCCGTGCTCTACTAACTGCTCCTCTAAGGATGCTAAAAACGTGTGTTGATCCAGCCTTATCTGATCAAGCACAATAATTGAAAAACTAGTCACAATGGATCGCATAACCTAATCGAAATCCACCACTCATGAATGTATAGAAAATGTGGTATATCAAATACTCTCGGAGTATTTTTCATTTAAAAAACGTGAGAACACAAAAAAAGGGCTCCCACTAGGCAAATACCACTTAACAACACTTAACAAAAATATTCTTGATTTTGATTTTGATTTTTTTTTTAATTTCAGGATTTAACCAAGTCTCGAAATATTGTATATATAAATATTTTTGATTTTTTGAAAATTATTTTAATTGCATAAAAAAAATCAAGAATATTCGAAGGATCAATTTGTAATCTTTTAAATTGAATTTGGAATAATCAATTTGCAAAAAAAAAATATCATTTTGGGACAAACACACAACTTTTCAAATTGGTATTGGAATAAACATCATTAAAAAGTGTTGGGAATAAAAATTGCATTTTGTAAGATTGAGGGACCAACATGCAATTTTCCAAATATGTTTAGCATTCAAAAGTGTGGGGACCAACATGCAATTTTCCAATTACATTTGAAATATTTAACATTCAAATGTTTGGGGACCAACATGCAATTTTTCAAATTGCACTTACAATATTTTAGGGACCAGCATGCAACTTTTTTAAATTTGGAATTTGGAATTCCCACCCTCTGCTACAGTTTCATTTTTTTGGTTACTGGTCATCGTCCTTAAAAAAAAAAAAACAAAATTTTCAGATTTCTGGTGAAATTTCGAAAGGCCATAACTTCCTCAATTCAAGGCCAAATTTTATGTTCTTTATATCGTTGGAAAGGTTTCAAGAAGATCTATCCAACCATATAAAATAGGCAGTGTGAACTTAACGTGCAAGAAATTATCATGTGATGAAGTTTTGGTTTTCTCAATTAGGGTTTGATTTTTTTCCCAACATACAAATCCAAATGAAGTGAAATTTTCTAGATTTACTCTCCATAACATCATGAACATACAGTATAAATTTCATCAATTTATATAAAGTGTATCAAAATTCGCCGTTAACGACATTCAATGTTTCAAAGAAAACGGGAATTCATGCATTTCATTCATTCTAAAACATTTTCATCATATATTTAAGCAAGAAAACAACCAACTTAGGCTCTGATACCAATGTAAAACATGCTTTCGTGCTTTTAACCAAATTTAAGTTGTGAAAGTTACTTGAAAATTCCAAAAACGAGGTTGAATTACTTGCCTATTGTTTGCTTGCCTCCAACACTGCCTTGTACTCGCTTCTTGGTCAAAACTCGATCACCAAGGAAGAAGTTTATTGTTCACAATACAAGAACCCAATTAGAGATGTAATTTTCCCAAAAATCAAGCCTCCGCCCGCATCCAATTTTTACACCTTGAAAGAACCTGAATTTTGAATATCCTGTGTAGCTTTTCTTGTTGTTGGTTGAGTGGATGCATATTGGGAATTTATAGATTAAGGAAGGTTAATTTTCAAGTTTGATTTTCAACTCCTCCCTCCAATAATCATTTCCATGCAAATCGGGTTGGGTCACGTCGAGTCAGCCCACATGGGCGACCCGTTTTCTTCCAACAAGAGTGTTGTAGCTCTTTAACTTTTTATGGCTCTAAATCCAATTGGAATAGGAAGGAAAATGGAGTAAAAATCCAGTAGATCATAATTGAAATATGAGAGAGTTAAAAAATTACCTTGAAAGGAGCAAGAATGAGGGTGTCTTTCAGATCGGTGACCACCAAATTTCGCAGAATAAAAAGAGTTCGCCGGAGAAATTTGAGCTAACTTTTGGGTCCGATTTAGTGTTTGGCGAGTTTGATTTGGATTAAAATCAAATTTGGGCTAACATATTTCACAGATCTCGTGACTTTTCAATCGTTACAGCCTTTTAGAAACTTTAATTTTAATCCCCACCAAACACCATTTGTGAAAACAACATACACCCAATTTTTGGGACAAGTTACAAAAATACTCCTAAAATTACAGATGTTTTGAAAAATCATATGAAAAGTTTCTTTGAAATAAAAAATATGGTGTAAAATTAAAAAGTGATACAATGTCACTTTTTTTTTATAAAAATTGTGTCACATTGTCATTTTTAAAAGTTTAGTATCACTTTTCTATTAAAAAATTTCGTGCAATGTTGATTTTATTAAAAATTGATGTTTATCACTAAAAAAAATGTGCTAAAATTTTCAAAATGACGATTGAAAAAAAAAAAAGTGACAAACACTAAAAAAAAAAAAGTGACAATTACTAAAAAAAAATGATAAAAACTCCAAAAAAAAAAAAGTGAAAAAAACTAAAAAAAAAAAAGGGACAATTACTAAAAAAAAATGAAAAAAACTCCAAAAAAAAAAAAAGTGACAATTACTAAAAAAAAATGAAAAAAACTCCAAAAAAAAAAAAAGTGACAATTACAAAAAAAAAATGAAAAATTTAAAAAAGGGAAAAAAAAAAAAAAAAAAGCTCTTTTGATAGAGAAATAGATCAAGAAATCACCAATATACACGACAGAAGGGACATTGTGCATTAATAGATTTGTAGTTTGATATATAACAATGCTGAATGCATCAACAAAGACGAAGACAAATTAAATTGCAAACTTCAATACTTGTATGAGGATTTCTAGCTCTGAATCACCATTTGTGCAATTCTTTTCTACTTACTTAAGTAGCTTTTTTCTTCTATTCTCGACTTCTTCTTCCCATCATTTTCAGTCATGTAAGTAACCAGGGTATGTATACAATTATAAAATTGTGGTGGTATTTGTTCATATGAAGCAATTAAAATCAAGCATTTTCAACTCACAAAAAACAAAAGTGAAAGCACAATAAGAAGAGCATAGAATTAGTCAAAGGCAGTGGCTGACGAAAGGTTCATGTAAAGGGTTAGCACTATTTTACACATAAACTCCATTTAGCAAAACCTCGAATTTTACTCCAAGACACAGCTTCATCGAGATGGGCATCTCAATCACCTCCATCAAATTCTTGTGCCGTGTTGATAAATTCAGCATAATTCGTACCATTACGCATCATATTTGCATTGCATATATAATGCTTGGGCAACCCCCTCCAAGAATTACCATTCCAATCTTCCTGAGACCAGCATGAACCACCTCATCATTCATGGCCCGAATATCTGTTTATCTTTATTGTGTCTATTATTCTACATTGTTACAAATTAGCATAAGATGACAGTGAAGATCTTCACCTTGCATGATGTCGATAACTAGACCAAGCTCCCTTTTGAAGGGATGGAAGTAGCATAAGAAATCGATTAAAAATTTTGATCGTATTTTTCAAATTCTTAGTAAAGTTTCCGTACTAAGTCTGATTTGCCCAATTTTTAACTTCTAACTTCAACAATAAGATTTACAACTTATTTATTCAAAAATCATGTCATAATAATTCAATATTTTCATAATAATAATAATAATACTATTATATATAATTAATCTACCATTTTCATTCCACCTACCTTACAAACCCTAATTCGTTTTCACAAATTTCTCTTCACCCTCCTCATTCTCGGCTCCATTTCGCCCACTCATCTTCAACAAATCTTTCACCAAACCTGTGCGTGTTGACAACAAATGTAGTAGGCGATGCCAATGCCATTGCAATTCGATGTTTTGTTGTTGTCGTGTTGGTGGCTGGTGTGGTGGTGAATGGGTCTTTATTGTTTGGCGACGCAGTTAGAGTAAAAGAAGACGACGAAGCAAAATCCACGGCGAGGACGAGCCCACCATCACCAACAAAGGTCAAACTCCCAACCAGCCTAACCTAATCTAAAAGTTAGCCAGAGTTCAACTTCAGTGCAGGGTCCGAATTTAGGTTAGATAAGATTTCTCATTTAGATCCGATAGTAGTGCTTATAGCGTGCAGCTACTGCGCAGCATGATGACACCCATTATTGCGCAGGTTTCTATAGGTGTCTTTATGTGGTGGTTGTTAGTAGTTGTTAGCGGGTGATGATGGTGGTAGTTATGCATTTAGTGGTAGAGACGGCGGTTGTGGTGTGGTGTGGGGGTGACATCATCGTTGTACAGCACTCTACGGGTATTTTTCCAGTGGATGGGTGATTAATTGTGGGTAGTTGTTTTTGGGTGGCGATTGTGTAAGCGGTAGTGGTGGGAGTTGGGGTTGAAGTGTGGGGCGAACACACTTTACAATTAATCATTTAGCTGTTGTGACCAATTAATAGTACGTGACCTAATTATGATTAAATTTGGAATCATGACTTAGAATTTGGTAAGTTGTTACCAACTAATTCGACTAGGTGTTTTCAAGTTTAGATTTTAATACATGCGATTTTTTGTTGAGTTTTTTTCACTTTTTAGTTTTTGTGACTTAAAAATCTTGGGTCCTTTTTCATGTATTTTGTGACTTTTTTGATTTTCTGAAGTTACCTTTTTTGTAGGATTGTGTGGAGAGTTTACAAAATGAACAAAGATGACAAAGTAGGTGTTTTATGATTGTCCCAGTTTTTTAAGATGCTGAATTTGAAATGAGTAGTGGAGAAAAAGATGTCGAGGTGTTAGTTAGAAAAACGGAGATGATAGTTCGTGAAAGTGACAAGACGATGGAAAAAATGACAAGGAAGTCAAAAAATAGTAACAAAAAATTTGAAGGAAGTGATAAGTCATTTGAAATGAATTTGAACGAAGAAATTGAATTAATTGAAAATGATTGGTTAAGAATTGTTTAGCCAAAAATAATAAGTGTTTGTATTTTCATTTGATTATCTTTTTTTTATAATTTATGTTTATTATTACATTAATATATGTGTTTTAATAATCATGTGTTCAGCATGTTGCATTATCAGCTGTTAAACGCAAATTTCAAGTACTGGACAACGAGGTTGAATTAAAATGGAGCCTTATCCACCATGTTCTTATGCCAATTAGGATGCTAAATTCTGCTCATTGGATTCTATGTCATTCTGACATTTAACATAGATGTCTCTATGTTTATAATTCATACCACAAGGTTGTGAGGAAGGCTCTTGTTCAGGCAGTTTGATCGTTTTCAATTATGATTCTCCACATTCTTTTTCATATCGAATTCTTTGAGGACAGACATTGTTGAAGAAGATGCTATTAAATCATTGGTTGTAAAGATGGTTCCAAAATTGCCACGGGAAAACAATGGGTTAGATTTCTTTTTAAAAATATGTTTTTCTTTTCATTTGATGTTTAGTTCTTTATTAGTCTAAATTCTTTTCTTTTTTGCATGTAGTGGAGATTGTGAAATATATACTGTTAGATATGCACAGTACTCCATCGATGATCAGTTAGATGAAATGCCTAGGACATTTAATACACCACATATTCGAAGAAATTTGTGTGCTCAGTTGTACGATTATGCCAAGATAAGGACTATGACATGGACAATGAATGGTTGTCAAAGGAAATAGATTCATGATATGTTGATGAGATAGAGATGAATGTACAAATCTGGCAAGAAAACAATGATGGTGTTTAAATTCTAACATTTTGCAATTTTAGTTATGTACAAACAAGTCGTACATAACTTGTTTGTATTCAGTTGATTGAAATACTGGTTTTTACTGTTGTAATGATTTTTTTTGCAACTTTTGTGGCAATGGTACGTGTAATTAATGATACTACATGACATTTTGAAATTGTCAAATATTAGTAGTGATGAATGTCACTTTTTTGTTATAAAGTGACAACTTGGGCAGGAATGTTAGGCTATTCATATCATGTTATGATGAAATGAAACAAGATATATAATTATATGAAAAGAAAATATAAGTTCATTACAAGGTAAGGGCCTGTGTATACATCACTTTCGTGTTAATTAGGTAATTACATTTCAATTAAATGTTTGTCGTCGTTAATTTAGGCAAAATTGGACTTGTTCTAAACTGGCAACTAAAGATTAGATGTGATGATAATCATTTATTAGGACGAAGTGAGCTCACAACATCCGTACAATAAATAATGGTTAATTTGCAACTAATGTCCGTGCTACAATGTCACTTTTTAACAAAAAGTGACACATAGTTGTTGATGTTGCTTTGAAATTGTGAGTTTTAGAAGCAATCATTTAAAAGGCTGTTGGAGTCCATGTGTTGTTGATTAGAGAGCTGGTTATATTTTCAAGCCACTTGTACAATGTTGTTGTTACGATGGCCATGGTGCATTGAGATATTAATCATCTTGCAGCAACTAAAAAAAGTGACACATTAGTGCTACAATGTCACTTTTTAACAAAAACGACAATGTTTCTTTTTTGTAATACGTCGTCACTTTTTTAACAAAGTCATATAGACATGCACAATAAAATTCTAAAATTGACGAAGTCAAATTTAACTTCACTTTTTTAGCATCCATCATCACATACATAATAATGCATTTTTAACAAAGTCAAATCCATCAAAATTCATCAACACTTTTTTTAGAAAAATCACACACAATGAACTTCACAATTGAGATGTTATCTGCTTAAATCGTAGTAGTGTTTAGAATATTTGATTTAAAAAATATCAAATAATATAGTTTCACATGTCTTCCAAATTCCTTTTCTTTTGTGATTTTTTCTCTACCGTTATTGGATTTTGACATGATCTACGATTGCGACCATAATTTTCACATCTTTCACGTTTTGTACTTTGATTTTTCTCTCCTTTTGATAGTATTCTTTTTTCTTTAGGTTGTTCGGTTTTCTTGTTGGATTAGGAGACTAAGACTATTCTTGTTTTTACCTCATCCGATACATTCCAATCATTACGATCTCCAAGTGGGAAAATTGTTCCACTGTATGTTTGAATGTACATATTTGTTCGATAATATACTAAACAATTTGAATATGAATTTTTCTTTATCTTTGCAATAATCGCAAGTGCGTGTGCACACGAAATCTTGTTCACTTGGAATTGGTTGCATGTGCATGTCCTTTCTTCCATATTCAACAAATATGAGGTACAAGCGTCATTAACTTGGCACAATAACAAACTTGAAGTTGATGTCTCTGTGTTTAATAAAACATAAAATACTCTATCAATAAATCTGTCACTATTTTATATTAAAGAGAAATTTAAAATGAAAATTCAATATGAATCGAGAATAAAAATCATGTTTTCATACCATATAAAATCTTGCACATCTAAACTTTTTTATTGACAATGTGATAAAGGAATGCTATTTAAAAAAAAAAAAAAAAAACAAAAGTGACACGATGTCACTTTTTTAACAAAGTCATACAGACTTACACAATAAATTTCAAAAATTGACAAAATCGAATGCAAGTTAAACATCATTTTTTTAGCATCCATCATCGCATACATACATGCATAACAAAGCATTCTTTAACAAAGTGATAGAGGATGTTTCATTTTACTACAATCATGTCATTCTAGAAATCCTAACATACAATAATAACAAATGAATATGAGATTTATAGCTTTTTGCCTTCATTTTTTTTTTTTGACTCTACATACTTTTCTTTCAATCTTTTCTCTTTTTTGATGGCATGTGTTGTGAAGGTTTCCCGTGCATCATTTATATGTTTCACAAATCATTCTTGTAACAAATATCTTAACAATTCCAATAAAAGCTCAATAAGACAATCTTTTGTTGCTTTTATTACAAAATTTACTGATTCAACTATATTTGAAGTTCTTGTAGAAATCCTGTTGTTTGTAATGTAATCCCTTGACCATTTATCATAATCAATATCTTTCTATAAAAAGATGATTCAAATTATTAATATTTATGTTACCAAAAACACAAACTGTCTCTTTTCACAACTTAATCTCTTTTTACATTATTAAAACTCATAGCTTTTTAAACAAAGAGAGATATCAAATTCCATTTTTATATAAAAGTGACAAAATGTACAATGTGTCACTTTTTCACATTATCCTTTTTTCAAACACCTTGCATGCATCAATTTATTTGATTCAAATTTTTTTTAATAAGTGATAACAATGTTAACAAAAACTGATAAATAGTTTAAACTTCAGAAAATTGTTTTGGAATATTCAATATAACATACTAGATGTGATCGAATCTATGAATTAATTTCATCAAGTTGTTTCATATGGAACTCATAATCATTCTTAGAATATGTATTTATAGCCTTGTTGAAATATTCTGTAATATTCTTTCTCTTTTTCTTTTCACCAAAACATGACTTCAAGTTCTTTAACTAGCGATAGGAACATAGACTATGTATTGCGTTTTTATACACTTTGTGAATTGTATTTTATATACTTGTATGTCAATCTGAGATGATACACAATCCTTCTCACTCACTATAAGCTTCTTTTGACATAATTAAGAACCATTCCCATGAATTATTAGTTTCTAAATCACCAACTCCAAAGGCTAATATAAAGTTATTGTTGTTAGCATCTTGTGTAGATGCAGTGAAAAATGTTCTACCATAATTTTCTTTTAAGAATGTAGCATCTATTACTATAATGGGTCTGCAGTACTTCCGCCCTTGAATAGATGCTCTCAATTCCATAAAGAGGTACTTGAATTTGTTATCCTCATGTATCTTAATTTTTATATCTGGTCCGAGATTTGTTTGTTCTATCATGTACGAAAATTCTGGAAACTTTTCATATGATTCTTAGGGATCTCCTCTCACTAATTCTAATGCTTTCTCCTTCGATTTTCAAGTTTTCTCATAACTTAACAATACTCCATACATATTCATCATGTTACATATAATATCTGCAAGAGTATATGTTGTTTTTGTTGAAATATACTTGTACATGATGAATTCTCTTACCTGAAAGTCCATTTGCACTTATCATCTATACACTTCAACACATTTTTTCTTGTCCAACTCGCTTACCTTGAATTGAAAGTTATTGTGTATATCGAAATACTTCTCTAAACCAATGTCTTATTCCTGAACATTATCTTTTGCAATTTCATCTATAGTGACTATTGAGATAATATCACTTCATCATTTATTCGTCGTTTCTTCAACTCACTATATACTATATTATATACATCAATAGCAAATTTTTCGATATTAGGTAATTTCTGAACTGATGTCAATCAGTTATTGATTTACAAAAGCATCCCATCATTTTCTTCAATATCAGCAGCCTCCAAACATTGTATGTTATTAACAAATTCAATTTTATGACTTTTCAATACGGTTGTCACATCTATGCACAATGGAAAGCTTACAAGATTGTTTATCCATCCTCGTGAGTTCTAAATAAAATGTTAGAGAAAATATCATTTAAAATCTCCATCAAAGGTAGTTTTTTCTTCACTCTATATCATGTTTTTAGTCTCTGCGCTGATGCATTTAAGTTCAACACTGAAAATATTATACACTCCAAGTTGTTATACGTGCAATCTAGCAGGACAATAATTCCAATCATTTTGTCACTTGCATATTCATTATCTTATGTCCATTTACTCCCATAACAAATGAAGACATTAATTTTATTCATCCCTACAAAAGGATTACAAAGAAATTATGGGAGACATTTTTTTTTTAAGTGATAGCGTAATATAATTTTGTCAGAAACGTAACAGAATATTATTCTTTTCTCAAACACCTAGCATACATCAATTTAATTGATTCAAAATTTTCTTTGTCATGTATATTAGCATAAAACAATGTTTGAATTAGTATGTTCAAATTTTAAAAAACAAACACATATGCATATAGTTAATTACTCAAATGAGATACTGTGACCTTTTTTTTAAAAAAAAAAAAAAGGTGCCAGAATGTTACTTTTTCATATAAAGTGACATTGTGTTATTTTTTTACATTCTCCTTTTCTCGACTACTTTGCATTTATCAATTTAATTGATCCAATTTTTTTCTTTTTTCATGTGTATTAACATAAAATAAGGTTTGAATTCATATGTTAAAATTTTCAAAAACGTAAATACGTATGCACATAGTTCATTGATCAAATGAGATACTGTGACTTTTTTTTCTAAAAAGTGACAGAAGAGAAAAGTGACATTATGTTACTTTTCATATTTTCATTTTTTCAAAGACCTTACATGGATCAATTTAATTAATTCAAAATTTTCCTTTTCATATGTATTTACACAAAACAAAGTTTGAATTCTTATGTTAAAATTTACAAAAATGAACATATATGGATGTCATTAACTGTTCAAATGAGATACTGTGACAATTTTTTTTTTTTACATAAGAGCGAAGAATGTCACTTTTTCACATTCTCTGTCACTTTTTCACATTCTCCTTTTGTCAAACACATTAAATGCATCATTTTAATTGATTCAAATAATTGTGTTGTGTTGTTCTACTATAATCATGTTATAAATTAAGTATAATGCGAAGTTTTAAAAATAATTACTTATATCACTACAATATCAGTAAGAAAATGTGAAATAAACTCAATTGACAAAGTAATGGATGAGATATGTAACTTCTAGTAATAGAATATGGAAAATACCGATCAAACTGATCTCCAGGTACTTAATTGAAGTCACCAGTAACGAGCGCTGAAGGGGTGCAACCAATATCAGCTACTACCTTTTTGAAATTTGCCAAGCATGAAAGTAGATAGTTAGCCTGCGCAAGCTTTACATCAGCTTACTCTAGATCCCAACAACAACAATTTTATTAACAATATTCAAAGCTAATCCAATTATATATATATATATATATATATATATATATATATATATGTGTGTGTGTGTGTGTGTGTGTGTGTGTGTACGCACACACACACATGTAACTTTATTTGTGTATTACATGAATATTTCCTTGATATTCTTTCAGACCTTTCATTGTTGAAGTAATCTCAATCTTTTTCCAGAGTTTTGAAGAATGAACGAATTTTGTTTGTGTATTTGAAGAAGATTTCATCTTTTACCTTTGATTTTTCCAATTTGGAGGTTGATTTTTTAGGATTGTCAGTGATTTTAAGTTTGGCTGTATATTTTACGTTCAAATATAACTAATTACCATTTAATTTAACTTTATTATTATTTTTTTCATAACTACCACAAAATATAGGCTATTTCCGTATTTGTGTAAGTGCTCCTCAAAATTAACTTTCACAATTGACCCACACGATAAAAAAATAAACAAAATTATGAGACCAAAGAGGGTAAACCGATGAAATTTATTGAAATACATTATATAAAAAAAATGGATCTTCTACTTCATAAAAAGGGAAAAAAAAAAAAAAAGATAAGATGAGAGAATATAATGGAATGGGAATATTAAAAAGAGTTGGGGGAGACTGGGATTCTTATAAGGAAAAAAAAAAAAAAGGAAATGCGGTTAAATACTTTTTTTTCCTGACTTCTATTAAAAAGATGAATGGATGCAACTGTAGATACAATAGTAAAGCAATCCCATTTTACTGTTCACACTATTTTTTTCCTCTTTTTTTTTTCTATTCATACTTGCGATCATGCTGACAACCATGCTAACCGTACTCCCACGACCATACCATACTCTATATTTTCCTTTTTATTGATATCTTTATTTCTATTTTTTTTTCGTTTTGGTGAATTCTGTTTTTGTTGGACCACATTCCAGATATTATTACTTTATCTTCAAAGCTTTCAACGTTGATTCTTTTTTATTTAAACTTTTTAGCTTGCTGTCGGCATGGGAAGACAACAACGTTGGATACCTACATTTACAGAGATTGATTTTTTTCGATGCATATTTGATGGAGGAAATAAAAGTCCAAATAATGCAAAAATTCTACATATAGTCTCCACCTTATCGCTATATAATCCTGCTATTTCTGAAAAAAAATGTTGGTGATTGGTTTAAGAATAGACGAGCTTATGAAAGAAAGAGAAAGCAGACGTGCATTGAAAATCTTCAACTAAAAAATCTGATGCATGAAGTGCAACCTCATTCTGCAGTTCATTCTGATCGACGTCTAAGGACCTTGAGTTTAATAGGTTGATATTTAGTAGTGTTTATGCTTTTTTTTTGTGCTTATATTTGTTTTAATCAGATTTTGTCGAAAAAAAAATCAGGTGGCACGGAGAGATGGCACGTGAGTTCAGAACTCTCTGCACATTTCGGAGAAATCAACCTACTAATTTTTTTTTCTTAGCAGTTTGAACAAGCTAAATTTGAAGTTATTTTTTTATATAATAATTATGTTTAGTTTATCAGTAGTTTTTAGTTTGTCAATCTTTGTTGTGTTTTAATCTGTTTATTGGTTGTTTTTTTTCAGAAAAAATTTGAAAACTCCGCACTGTGCGGAGAGTGTACGAAGAGTGCGGAGGGAAGAGTGGTCTCTTCGCACAGTTCAGAGAGATGAATTGATCTCTGCAAACTATTTGGAGATATTTATTTTTTTTTTTATAGCGGTCATTTTTTATATAATATAATTTATTTATATGGAATGCTTTTTTCGTTACAATTTCCTTTTTTTTCAATTTTTCTTTCTTTCGTGATGCTAATCAACATTTTGAATAAGGAGAATAAGTGTGAGTGTTGAATATGCAAATAAAATTGGTAAAGGAAATACTTATGTTTTGCCATCTTCTAAAATTTGTGCTCATTCCCCTGCTACAAAATTCTATAGAGAAAGCAGAGGCTTTTGTTGTTGTGATGAAAAGATTTTTAGTATAATTTATTTAATTCTACATCTTTTAAAAAAGTTGTTCGTGTTTGCGTTTCTATAGTTTTTAGTTTATCATGTTGTTGTGCTTGTATTTGTTGTATTTGTTTATTGGCTGTGTTTTTTTTTACAGAAAATACTCCGAAGACTCCTCCGCACTCCGCATAGTTCGCAGAGATCAATTAATCTTTGCGAATTCTTCGGAGATTTTTTTTATAGATTTTGTTGGGTCATTTTTTATATACAATTATGTTTAGTTTATTTATATGGAATGCTTTTTTCCTTACAATTTCCTTTTTTTCAAAATTTTTTTCTTTTTTCTTGTAGGTTATGCTAATCAACGTTTGAATTAGGAGAATCAGGGGACGTGAGTGTGAGTGTTGAATATGCAGAAAAATTGGTAAAGGAAGTAGTCCTCATCAACCTTATGCTTTGTCATCTTCTAAAATTTGTGATCATTGTGGTGCTACAAAATTCTATAGAGAAAGCAAATGATTATGTTGTTGTGATGGAAATGTCAAATTACAGTTACATGATATACCTCCTAAAACGTATGATTTATTTACCTCCACATCTGAAGAGGCTGTAGCTTTTAAAAAGGTTGTTCGTAATTATAACAATCATTTTGCATTTACTTCGTTTGATGTTAAGTATGACAAAGAATCGTGTAAGAATAATAAATGTATATATACTTTCAGAGTTCAAGGACAAGTACACCATTTCATAAACTCACTTGTGCCAAAAAATGAGAATCTAATGTATTTACAGTTATACTTCTATGATACTGAAAATGAAATTTGTAATAGACTGATTACTTCTGACAAATTTTGTGAGTTTACTTTGAGAAAGTTGATAGATGTTCTAAACAAAAATCCCTATTCAAAGTTTTTCCGATCATTACGTGAAGTTAGTGATTTAGAATCATATTGTAATTTACTGAAGTCTAATCCTGGTGTTGATCGAAGAATATATAACTTGCCAACATCACAACAAGTGGCATTAGTTTGGGTTGATAATCACCCATCTACAAATACTAGAGGTCAGGATTTATTAATTTATGGAGATTTAGGTAATGCATATAAAGTTCAATACTATTATGGTTGTTATGATCCTACCCAATAATCACTACTTTTCATGTATGGAGAACCTGGATGTTATGAAAGTATTGAAAAGGTGAATGTAAGTGTTTCACAAGCTCTGGTTTGTCAGAATTTAATAGAAATTAATCATGTCCATTGTGCGGATCAATTATTGGAAATAAAAGACTATGATAAACAATTTTAGTAATAGAATTAAACTAATTTATTTATCTTAGTAATTGCATTTAGTGAATGAAGTTTTTGTTGATATATTCTTTTCTTTCTTACAGTTTTTAAGGCAAAAAAAATGAATAACTGTATCATGTCGGGAATATTATTGTTATAAGCTTCAAATCAGGTGTGTATATAATTGTGTTCTTTTATATGTTGGCAGACTTTTATAGCAATATGTTGTGGATATGTATGTGAAAATTGAAACAGCGAGATTAGACTACTTTAGTAATAACCAAAAGGTTATAAGAGCTGAACTATATTAGGGAATTGTAGATAGTGTACAAAATAGTGAGAATAGAGGTTATAAAATTGGTAGATCATTATTGTTGCCTTCTAATTTTGTTGGGGGTCCTAGGAACATAACTAAAAGATATATGGATGCAATGTCTTTAGTTCAGAGATATGGTAAACCTGATATGTTTTTGACAATAAGGTGTAATCCAAATTGGCCTGAAATAAAATGTGAATTGAAACACAGTGATGAAATACAGAATAGGCCAGGTTTGTTAGTAAGAATATTTTGTGCCAAGTTTGAGGAATTGAAGGCAGATTTGGTTAAGAGAAAGTTGTTGGATCCTATTGCTGCACATGCTTATGTGATTGAATTCCAGAAAAGAGGATTACCTCACGCACATTTTCTTCTTATATTTAAACGAAATTCTAAGATCCGAAACTATGTACAAGTCAATGAAATTGTCTCATCAGAAATATCAGACAAAAAAAACCCTTACCTGTATGCTACTATTTTAAAACATATGATGCATGGTCCTTGTAGGAATTTGAATCTTAAGAATGTTTGTATGAAAAAGAATTTTGTGTGTAAAAATAAATATTCGAGAGATTATGTTGAAAATACTTCTTTGGGTAATGATTCCTACCCACTTTGCAAGCGTCGCAATGATGGTGTAAGTGTTAAAGTAAGAGGGTGTATGTTGGATAATAGATGGGTTGTACCGTATAATCCTTACATTTTAGCTAAATATGATTGTCACATTAATGTGGAGGTATGTTCTTCTGTTAAAGTTGTTAAATATCTATACAAGTATGTGTATAAGAGACATGGCCGCATTCATTTTACTTTAGATAAAGAAACAAACGAACAATTCGTTGATGAGATTTCAAACTATCAAACAGCTAGATGGATATCTCCACCTGAAGTTATGTGGAGGATATTTAGTTTTGATTTATTTGATATATCTCCTACAGTAATTTTTTTACAGTTATATACTAAAGATGCTCAAACGGTTACATACAATGAGACAGATGATTTATCAAAGGTTATAAATAAGGATTTTGTTCACCGAACAATGTTAACAGAATTCTTTAAAATGAATATTTCAAATGAAAAGGTAAAAACTCTATTGTATAAAGAATTTCCAACCTATTTCGTATGGGATACATCCATGCGAATTTGGAGTCCTAGAAAAGCAAAGATATTATTGGTAGAATAGTGCTAATCCATGTGAAGGTGAGAGGTATTTTTTAAGAGTTTTGTTACATCATATTAGAGAGTCAAAATCTTTTGAAGATTAAAAAGCAGTCAATGGTATTGTTTTATCTACTTATTGTGAAGCAGTACTTTCCCATGATCTTCTTAGTGAAAATAGCTATTTTGAGATGTGTTTATTTGAGGCAGTTGCTTACCAAATGCCCATATTACTGCGACGACTATTTGCCAATGTATTAAGTTTATCTTGCTCTACAAAACAAATGAATTTACGGAATAAATTTAAGGATTTCATGATAGAAGATTATTTACATAAAGGTTTCACACAACAAAGTGCTAAGATGGAAGATTTACACTGTATAAATTCTTTCTTAGAAAGTGTTGGTAAGAGTATAATTGATTTTTACTTGGTAGATTTTGATTTATCTGTGAATGATGATGATATCTTTGAAACCATGATTGCCGAAGAAACAACCAATATTAATTTTCAGTCAGACGTACATTATAGTAAGAGTTTAAATAAAGAGCAACAAAATACTTATGATACTATTTTGGATTGTGTTTTAAATGATAAGAGTGGAATGTTTTTTATTAATGGCCCAGGAGGCACTGAAAAAACATATTTGTACAAGACATTACTTTTTGGTGTACGATCTCGAAATCTTATCGCACTAGAAACGGCATCATCAGGAGTAGCTGCATCTCTATTATCGGCTAGTAGAACAGGACATTCAAGATTCAAAATTCCGCTAAAAGTGAGTTGTGATATGCGTTGTTCGGTGAGTAAACAGTCTGCGCTTGGTAAACGTTTACCATTGACTAGGTTAATAATCTGGGATGAAACATCAATGGTTCATAAATATACTTTTGAGGCTTTAGATAAAATGTAAGAGACATTACTGATTGTCAATTACCATTTGGTGGAAAAGTCATTGTGTGTGGATGAGATTTTCGACAAATTTTACCAGTAGTACAAAGAGGAATAAAAGACGATATAATGAAGGCAAGTTTAGTTTTTTCGCATTATGGCGTTCTTTTACACAGCTAGCATTAGTAAAAAATATGAGAGCTAAATTAGATCCGTCATGCTGTGAATATTTGCTGAAATTTGGGAATGGAATAGAGAGAACACATTCATGCCAAATGATTGCACTTCCTGAAGATATTACCATCAATTTTGAAGATGGATTTAAATCATTGAAGGAATTAATTGACATTGTGTTTTCCAATTTCCAGACATATGGAGACAACCTACATATTATGATGAATAAAATTATTTTAACCCTAAAAAATGAAATATGTAGATTTAATAAACAATATGTTGCTTAAAGAAATTCAGGGAGAGAAAGTTACATATTTTAGTTTTGATGAAATGATTGATAAAAGTAAAGGATTTATTGATGAAGATTTTTTGAATAGTCTAGTTTCAAACGATATACTTCCACATGAATTCATATTGAAAAAAAAAATTTGTCCAATTATGTTGTTCAGAAATATTAATCCCGCAGAAGGTCTATGCAATGGGACTAAATTTATTTGTCGTGATTTTAAGCAGAATGTTATCTTGGCTAAAATTGAGACATGAAAATATCGTGGAAATCAAGTATTTTTACCTAGAGTTCCATTCATCCTCTTGAAGGCGATAAACACTCTATATCATTTAAAAGAACTCAATTTCTAATTCGTCCATGTTTTGCAATGACCATTAACAAATCTTAAGGTCAAACTCTAGATTTTGTTGGCTTATATTTTCTAGAACCTGTATTTTCCCATGGCTAATTGTATGTTGCATTGTCCCGAGCTAGAACAAGCGAAAATATAAAAGTTCTGATGAAACCTTTTGTCAAAAATAAGTCACATACTTGTTATACCAAAAATATTGTCTATCATGAAATCTTGAATTTAGTTCACGGGAAATATTGGAATCTTCAGCTGATGAAGATTTCTAAAGTATATTCTTAATTATTTGTTATAATTCTTTATTGATTATATTTGTTATTACAAACACAAAATTAATAACAAATCTGGACTTGACTTCTGATTGTTATGATGAAATATTGATTTTGCAAAATGGTATCTTTGCAAAAAGGATTTTTGAAGTTATTCTTTCCAAAAATATATTAATTAGTCGTCATGCTTTATATTTTCTAAATACAAGTATTAATCACACATAACTTTTTGAATTGTCTTACTTTTTTTCTATTTACTAATGGTCATTTGTTATTCATTTTAGTTTGTGTAGCTGTCAGATGTCGCTTGGTTAATGTGAATACAATTGGTAAAGCTGATATTTAAAAGTTTGGATAGAGATGGAGGAAACCATTTTTGGAAACCACTTCTGTAAGTTTTTTAACTTGACTTAATCATTTTACCATTCCATAATTATATTTCTATGTAAATATATTCCTACGGTAAGTGATATTATTACAAAACACACAGGTTCATTCTACTTGAAAGCATTTTCTTCAAGGTGAATCCATCATACAGCGTATTAGTGTAACTATGTGTGTGTGTGTGTGTGTGTGTGAGTGTGTATGTTGATGTAACCATAGATGTATTAATATATAAGAGAATGTTATGTTTTAGTTAGAAACATTGTAGGATTTTTGAATTGTAAAGAAAGGAAAAAAGTGTAATTTCTATGAAAATTTTTATGCGATAATTTAAGATAATTAACGAAAAAGTGAAATGGATAAACATAAATATTAAACATTATTGGTGTGAAAAGTTTCATTGACGAGTTAGAGTTCCATCGTTGTGGTTTTTTTTTTGTAAACCATGAACATTGGAGATTCGCTATTTAATAATTCAAATACGCATGTATCTCCGATTTGTAGTTCCTTCTCTGTCAAAAAATTGGCCCAACCTATAATAAGACAGCGCACCACACCGTTTGGTCTTTGAATGGAGCCGAACATTTCGCACATATCCTGGTAGATAGTGTCTTGCAAACCTTCCTGGTATAAACTTCGAAAAAATATGAATGTTGATATTAATATTAAAATAATGTGAAAAATGTAAATATAGAATGATATATTAAAGATAGCCTACAATTTCTCAATGGTTGTTCTGATTGAGCGTCATCGTTACTTCGAATGTAGAATTATTTAGATGTAAAGCCTCGTCTTCTTCAACATCAGAGCCATATGTAACCTCTGATTTAAAATGATCAAATATCCTCATATTGAACGTGGAATTTTCATTATATTCAAATACTACAACAAAACCATTCTGTAAGTTATGATAGTAAAAAAATTGCTCACATCCATTAGTCTAATATATTTCTCCATCGATTGTTTGTAGCTGTATTGTTACAATTATACCATCATACGAAGTTAATCATATTCTATTACCTAATTCCTGTCTCTAGCAATTGATAAAAGATGTAAGAAGCATCCACATATATAAAAAAAATATAGGCAGTAAATAAAATATTCATACAAATATGAAAGAAGATATTATTATATAACTTACCAAACGGATGTTATGATTTAGTGAAACATCGATAATTTTGAAGAAACTATGTGGCAAATCCATTTTTGTGTTGATAAACTAGAGTATGTATGATTTTGAACACAATTAAAGATTGAAAATTATATATCATTTATAACTACGAATTTATTTTGAAACAATTGTAGTGAAAGAATCAAGAAAGAAACACTAGATTAAACCTGATTTTTTTCAGGAAAGCTTGGTAGGTATAGGTAAAGATATGTAAATTGGTTACGTATGAAGAAATGGTATGAGAAACTTTTTAAACTAAACAATACTTGTCCTTTTTTGAGAGAAGATTTGACAACAACTTCAAGGGGTAAGAATATAAAAATAGACAAAGTAAGAAATGAACAAACAGACAAACACTCTTCTGGGGATTATTTTTTAGATACGTCTACTAGATTTGCTAGATTTGATTAAAAATGAATTTTATTACTAAGATGTAAAGTGCTAAATGGTAGATTGAAAAAATAATAATAATAATAATGACTAATGAGATTAAGAAGAAATAAAAGTATAATTTTATGTAATTAACAAAATAATAGTTTAGTTATACAATAAAACTGTCCAATTGGTTTGATATGGTCTAATATGGCAATCAATTGTTTGTTTACTGACAAAGTAAATAATTAATAATTTAAATCACAAAAAAAGAGGAAAAAAAGGGCAAATGCTTCGCACAGTGCGGAGCACTAACTAGAATGCTCCACACTGTGTGGAGCAACTTTGTTATGGTTAAGTGCGGAGGAACTTTGCTATGATTAAGATTGCAAAACAAAAAAATTAGCTAATATGTCGTTCAAATTATTTGATTACTCAGTAAAACAATTATTAAACAATTAAAAATTAATAATTTAGTAAATAAAAAAAGGAAGGAAATACTCCGCATAGTGCGAAGCACTTGTTGGAGTTTCTCCGTACAGGCTTGAGGAGCAAGTGTGAGGAGCATTTGCTCCGTACAATGTGGAGCAAATTTTTTTCCTTTTCTTTTAGATTTTTTTTCCTTGTGTTTTTTTTTTTGGATTGAAATTATTATTTACTAAATTATTATTTGTTATTAATTGTTTATGTCATGAGCTACTTGTCATACCTCCACCTTTGAATTTTACACCTTCCCCATACTGGTATACATATTTTTTTTGGCTTGCGTAAACTAATCTATTCCCATACATTACTATGTACTTATATACTTGCAAATTTCATTCAGACTAATCCATTTCAATACATTATACTCTAGAGTGTACTTATACATAACTTGTCATACTTCACCGATTTTATCTAATTTTTTTTTTTAACTTTAAACCATTTCATTTTCCTTACACACAAGAGTGATTTTTTTTCCCTTTTTAATGCTCCACACAGTGCAAAGCAACTTCGGCAAGTCCTCCATACTGTGCGGAGCAAATTTTTCTCTTTTTTTATTGAAATTATTGTTTACTAAATAATTAATTATTATTAATTGTTTACTGTCGTGAGTTGTTTGCCATTCCTTTACCATACTGGTATACATATTTTTTTGCTATCTCATACTTTACAAATTTTATCGTACCAAACTAATCCATTCCCATACATTACTCTGTATCCATATACTTACACATTTCATCATACACAGACAAATCCATTCCCATACATTATACTCTAGAATGTACTTTTATATAATATACTTAATAAAAATTTCAGGTTAATCAATCAA
Source organism: Olea europaea var. sylvestris (assembly GCF_002742605.1). NCBI lineage: Eukaryota > Viridiplantae > Streptophyta > Magnoliopsida > Lamiales > Oleaceae > Olea > Olea europaea. The sequence continues at coordinate 14,387,466 of NC_036253.1, read as the reverse complement.
CTAACTTACTTGGCCATATTTCACCGGTTTTATCTAATTTTTGTTTAAAACTTTGACAAATTATACTATATTTATTTAAACCATTTCATTTCCCTTCTGAGATTATCATCCTCATAAATCTTCTGCTCTACTCCGACTGCATTTGATATATTATTTATTTTAGATTTAGATAAAGTGGAAGAAGAATACAAACTCATACCAGAAATTGTCTCAAACAACGAGAAGTGGAAAGCCAAGGTCATTGTTGTCGAAAAACAATCACCAAAACCTTCTAAACAAGGCAATGGAAGATATCAACATCTGGTGTTGATGGATACTCAGGTAACTCTTCTTATTGTTAGTTAGAAAGTTGGCTTCAACTTCAAAACTAAAACGATTAAGACTTCTCATTCATATATAATCAGAAAAGAAATTTCTTATCGTTTTTCATTTTCATTTTCCAGGGAAATACTATCCAAGCTATCTTATATGATTCCAATATTAGTGCTTTTGAGGATCAACTTGTTTTGGGGAAAACATATGCCATTTCAAAAGCCTATGAGAAGAATAATACGGGAAACTACAAATATTCGATAAGATCTTATCACTGGAGTATATCTGGACAAACTCGTCTTGTTGAACTAAATAAAGATAATCTGGAATTTGTTTTTTTTAACATCTCAGCTGACAGCTTTTCTTGAAGTAGAAGAGTATATGAATACAGATGCTGATATAAGTAAGAAATGCATATTTTTTTGTTATTCCATGATATGTTATCTTGAATTATTTATTAGTTATTATATTTAGAAAAATAAGTAGAGAGTCATTTTAAAATTTATATTTTCAGATATACTCGCGGTTGCAATTAATACGACGCCTAAACGAATGATTCAATCAAAAGATGGCAACCAAACATGGGTACATGATGTATTGCTTCTGGACAAAAATTTCAAAACAATGATGCTTACACTTTGGGATTCCTTTGTTGATAGAGAATGTGTAGTAATAGCGGAGAATATTGAGAGAAAACCAGTCATCTTTGCAACACATCTCAGAGTTACGTCTTTTCTTTGGTATGTGTTATGTGTTTAGTTGCTGGTATGTTTTACATTACATTATATCAGCATATACTATAACATATATATTTGATAGTTTGCACATGTATGCAGGTTTGAAATTGTCCACAAAAGTCCATACAACTTACTTCATAAATACACCTTTCATCAAAGTAAAAAAGATGATGGAATGGTATATAGAATAAATTGATTTTTTTTTTGTTATTCTTTTTTCCTATTCCCACATCTCTAGCCACTATCACTACTATCCACGTTTACTAATTTTGTTCTAAATGTCTTGAGGTTATTTCACCTTATTTACTACATTTACTAGGGTCAAAGAAAATTCAATTAAAATAGATGATTTGGTATTGAAAAAATCATACATGGAAAGAAGCCCCACAGATCTTTCTCCACCCATGCAAAGTAAATTCACTCATATTCAAAATCTTCAAGGACGTCTCTTAGCGATAATGATATTTATGACAAGTTTTATATACATATAAAAAATTGTACATACATATTCCTTATTTCAGCTCTGTTTTGACACAGCAGAATTTTTATTGGGTAAATGGCACGGCAATTACAGATAAAATTGATAACAAATCTTCGTACATGGCTTGCAACAACTGTTATAGAAAATCAAATGCTAATTTTGGAGAAACTTATCTCTGTATTTTTTGCAAGAATTTAAACTCTAAAGCTATTCATTGGTATATTTTACTTTATTATATGGATATACATACCTTCTTTAATTGTTTTGATCATTTGTGAGTGTATACCAAATACATTTTAGGGCTCGAGCATATGTGTAGTTGTAAGATGTCACAGGCTTGCTTAATGCAAGTGCAATTGGTGAAGCAGCCTAGAAATTCTTATTTATAAGTGCACAATCTTTGATGGAGCAAACCAATTCTGTAAGAATTTTAATGTAACTTCAACATTTTGCAGTGCTAAAACATGTTGTTCAAGCAATATTAATTGATGAATCAACATTAACATACAGAATTCACAAAAAACATACTTTGAAAATGTCGTCAAGAAAATGCAGAGTACTCAACGAACATTCTACCTAAAAGCATTCCAAACTGAGCCTAATTCATCAAGCTATAGATTTGACATCATCTCTGTCATAGATCTAGACCAGACAAGTCCAAGAGAAAAAACCAAGCAAATGTTAATGTTAAAAGTATAGGTACATCACGCGGGAAAGGTATCTACACACACTCTTTAGACTCTGAAGAGAATTTGTCGCCTCCAACCAAGAGAGCCCTCTTCAGATCTTCGAATGAAGGGAATGTTCCATGTGATGAAACAACAATTTGGATGTGTCTCGCACAGAACTTTTGGTTCCAAAACAAAAGATAGATTAAAAAAATCATGATTGAAGTATTTGTTTTGTTATTTTTTATTAGGATTAGTCTTGACTTTTGTTTTCCTCGTTAGTAATTTTATTTGGAAAGTGTCAAGCACTTTGTTGTTGACAAATGATGTCTGTAGCTAATACTTACATTATTTCTTTTGTATGGTTGGATAGCAAAGTAGTAATTTCATAAATGTCAACAATAGTAATGAAAAATGTTAACAATACTAATGAAGACGTTTCTATTTTCTAAGGCATTCCTATTTTTACTATGGAATTAGTATTGACTTTTGTTTTCTTCGTTAGTATAATTTTATTTGAAAATTGTCAAGCACATTCTTGTTGACAAATGATGTATGTAGGCTAATACTTACATCATTTATGCTTTAACTCTATTGTATGTTGGATATCAAAATAGGTAATTTCACAAATGTGAACAAAGGCTTCTAAAGCATTTCTATTTTCTGTCTTTTATTTACTTTCGATTAGTTCCGAATTCCAAAAGATTCCAAAGACTAAAATATGAAATTTTCAATTTTCCTGGCAACAAAAATAAGATTTTAATGACAATTCATCGACCAAATATATGTCTACACCAACAAAATACTAATCAAAGAATAGAATTCCTCACCATATAATTATTTTTATTATTCTTTATTTCTATATTATACCTATATATATATATATATATACACACTCCCCTGAGTCTATTATGGTATCAGAGCCATAAGTGAACAAGTGAGATTAGTTTAAATCTTACATTATAGGCACTGTTCAATAGGTTCAAATTGGTTTGAATTCCTGGATGTCTGCTGAATAGACGTTGGTCAGCCCTGTAGACGTTGGTCAGCCGTGTTAGGTGGTCCCGTTGGGTGGTCCCGTTTGTAGGCTTGGTAAAAACCAATCTATCCTATTTTACTGTTTTTATTGTGTAATTTTAACTTGATTTCATTTTTTCAATTATGTCTTCGGTTTCTAATTGGCTAAGGAGATCTAGATCTAGAAATAGATCAAAAAATCAAAATGAAAATAGAACAAATGTTTTTCAAAATGAAGAAGAAGCTGATAATGCATCAAATACATCTGCATCTGCATCAAATGATTTTAATTCAAATGAACTTCAAATTGCAAAAATTGAACAACAACTTCAAAATTGGAATATTCCAAAGATAGATAAACATTCTATCTACGAAATAGGAAAATTTGATTTTACTCAAAATTATGTTATCAAAACCTTTGAACAAACTGTTTCAATTAATAGTTCAAATGTATTCATTAATTTATTTTCAAAAGAATCAATTGAATCTCATAGAAAAAGATTCAAATATCTTCATGTTGGTTTAGTTCAAATTGCTGTTAAACCTTTGTTTAGGCTTGGTTTAGACATTCCAATTCTTATCACTCTCAGAGATAAGAGACATCTCAATTTCAAAAATTCTCTGCTTTCACTTCTTGAATCAAATCTTGAAAGTGGTCCAATTTTTTCAAATTGTTATCCAAATTTCTCAATAAAACTTTCAGATGGAGCAGTTCTAAACGCTCTAAATCTTCATATTCAAACTCGAAATCTTGAGTTTGATAGTCGTTCAAATGCCTTTGCTATTATTTACAGGATTTATTACAAACTTATGAATACTCAACTTAATATCGGTGCTCTTAGATCTTCTCCAAAAGAAGAAAGTCTTTTGGTTGAAGTTAATCTTTTTCATTCACGTGTCGAAATTCCTAAAAGAATTCCCTGGAATCTTCAATCCAGAAATTTAGAATGGAATTTTGATAATATTCAAGCTCCAGTTCCAGCTCAAACAAATTCAGTTCCAAATGAAATTTTAACTTTTTCTGATGGAAAAGCTAAAGTTATCTTTCAAGGTTCCTCATCTAGAATTTCAAGATCTAATTCTTCTAGATCATACAGATCTGAAGAAAGAATTAAGAATTCTTTCCAACCTTCAAGAAATTCTACCTCTTCATCTTTCAAAGGAGTAGATTTTACTCCTAATATTCCAAATCCTTTTTATCAACCTAAAGAAAAAGAAGAAGACACTGAGCAACCAGAGTCTCCTACTCTTTCTGATATGGTTCCTCCTTCAAATTCCGATTTTGATCATCAATGTAACGTAATTTCTTCTGAGATTGATAGAAGAAAAGAGTTTAAATATGATCAAAATATTTAGGTTAAAAATTTTCGAAAAATCTTTAGACATCAATTTTCTTCAAAAGAAAAAGAACAATTTTGGGAAGATTACTTTAAATCTTCTACAGAACTAAGTTTTTATGATTGGATTCAAATCAAAGTTTTTGGAAAACAACCAGAAAAATCTCAAGTATTTACTACAAAAACATCTTCAAAATCATGGAAAACTCCTGATGGAAATACTTTTCAATCAATTCATCCTCCTTTACAAGAAATCTCTTTTACCCATGGTAAAACTGAAATCCTTGCATCTCCACTCAAACGAGTTCTCAATTCTAAAGAACGACTTGATGAATCTCAAGTTGTTGCTAAGGATATAAAAAATATTCAAGCTCAGAACAATTTTACAAATATTGTTCTTCAATATGTCTGTTCTCAACTTAATCGTATTGAATCAAATTCCGAATCTGAAACTTCTACTGTTCCAAAAGATTCTTTTAAAGAATATAGAGACAGTAAGAGTAAGGATAAAAATATTTCAAAACCTTCTTCATCATCTCCAATTTTCAAGAACGATGATATTATTCCTACTTTTGGAAAATCTACTCAATCTCTTTCAACAGAAAATGAAGTTCTTTCAGAACTTGTCAATCAATTGAAAAATTTTCATGTTTCAAAAAATATCAATACAATCAATTTTGATGAAATCGAAAATCAATTTACTGATAAAAAATTTAGTCAGATCAACAAACTCAGAACTTCTGATTATCAATATATTCCAAAATTTTATCCTCGTCCTTCATTTCCAGATCAACTTTTCGAAGAAAAGTTGCCTCCTCAAAGATCATACGATGGTTCTTCCGGTGTGGAATGGAACATTGATGGTCTTACTGAACACCAAATCATCAATCTTTTAGGACAAATGACTATTTGTTACAAAACCTTTTTGGCAAAAGGAGCTACAAGGCTTCAAGCTACTAATAATATTGTTCTTGGATTCACGGGACAACTTGGTCAATGGTGGGAGAATTATCTCTCATCTACTTCAAAAAATATTATTTTTTCTGCTGTTAAACGTGATGAAAACAATAGTATTATTACAAATGAAAATGGAGAACCCATTAATGATAGTTATTCTGTTCTTGGATTAGCTATTATCAAACATTTTATAGGTACTCCAAAAAATTATATCCAATTTCAAAATGATATTCTTATGAATTTAAGATGTCCAAAACTTCAAGATTTTCGATGGTATAAAGATATGTTTTTAACACGTATCATGCAAAGAGAAGATTGTCAACAATCCTTTTGGAAAGAAAAATTCATTTCAGGACTTCCAAAACTTTTTGCTGAAAAAGTCAAAAATTCAATTTTAGAAGAAAATAATGATCTTCAATACCTTACTTATGGTGAAATTATTAATTTCATTAATAAGGAAGCTCTCAATTTATGTAATGATTTAAAACTTAAATCTAAATTGAAAGCAGAAAAGGCTCAATCTCAAAATGAGTTAGGATCATTCTGTGAACAATATGGATTTGAGAAAATCTTACCCCCTTCTTCAAAATCTAGAAAAATATCTTATAAAAAGAAATTTTCAAAAAGAAAATACTTTCCTGAAGAAAATTTCCATAAAAAGAAATTTTCAAAAAGAAAACAATTTTCTAAAAGAAAATTTTCAAAAGATTTTCAAAAGAAAAATTCAAAAGTTACATGTTGGAAATGTAACAAAACTGGTCATTACTCTAATAGATGTCCTCTCAAAGAAAAAATCAGTACTCTTCAAGTTGATGAAGATACTAAAACTCAACTTCTCAATCTTATTCAGTCTAGTTCTGATAATGAGTCTAACTCAGAATTAGAACAAGTTTTTTTCAATCAAGATGATTCTGATTATGAATCTACTCAAAATTCTGACTCTTGTACTTCTTCAAATGATAAAGAAATTTGTGGTTGTAAAACTATAAATGTCTTAACAGGAGAAGAAGAAATAGTTCAAAATATCATTGACAGGATCGATAATCCTAAACTCAAAGAAAAATTTTCATCTTTAACCTCCTCTACATCAAAAGAAAATTTTGATGATATCAATCTTACAAATATTCTTCGTCGTGCTCAAAAGGAATTTTCAAAAGTTTCTAAACCTTCAATTCCTGATCTTCAAGGTGAAGTCAAGGAAATGAAATCTCAAATTTCAAAACTTGAAAAACATGTTCAAGATATTCGTATGGAAGTAGTTTGTCTTAAAGCAAAAGACTTAACCAACGAATATTATTCTCAAAATAAAGGAATATCCAAAGTCTCCTCAAAAACTCCTTCACATCATTCTCATCATTCTGAATCATCCTCATCCGATTTTTCATCTATTTCAAAATTTCCTCAAACTGAAGAAGAAAAGATTAATGTTATTAATCGAATTCAACTTCAGAAATGGTATTGCAATATGACTATTGTAGTCAATAAAGAATTCAAATTCACTACTCGTGTCTTAATCGATTTAGGTGCTGATCAAAATTGTATTAAAGAAGGACTTATCCCTACAAAATATTTTGAGAAAACTACTGAACGCCTTTATGGTGCTAGTGGTAAAAAACTCAATATTAATTACAAAATTTCAAAAGCTCATGTTTGTAATTCAAATATTTGTTTCAAAAATGTTTTTTATTTGGTAAAAGATTTGGACCAAGATGTTATTCTTGGTACACCTTTCATCGTTCAAATTTATCCTTTTAAAGCTGATTATAAAGGATTAACTACAAAAATTTTTGGAAAGAAAATTCATTTTGAATTTTCAAATCCTCCTTCTTATAAAGATGTCAACTCTTTAAAAGAAGCTGCAATTTCAAAAATTATTCATAACATCAATTTAAAAAAAAATCATGTTAAATTTCTCAAAGAAGAAATTTCTTTTCAAAAAACTGAGAAAAGATTAGAAGAAGATTCTTCTATCAAAAATCATATTTTAAATTTACAAAAGAAAATCGAACAAGACATTTGTTCAACCATTCCAAATGCTTTTTGGGATAGGATGAAGCATATTGTTTCTCTTCCTTACAATTCTGATTTTCATGAATCAAATATTCCTACAAAATCTCGTCCTATTCAAATGAAAAAAGAATTACTTGATTTTTGTATCAAGGAAATCAATGACCTACTTGAGAAAAATTTAATTCGTCCAAGTAAGTCTCCATGGAGTTGTTCTGCATTTTATGTCAACAACTCTGCTGAAATTGAACGAGGTGTCCCACGCCTTGTTATCAATTACAAACCACTCAATACTACTCTTCAATGGATTGGATATCCAATTCCTCAGAAGAAAGATCTTCTGAACCGTCTTTCAAAAGTTATCATCTTCTCAAAATTTGACATGAAGTCAGGATTTTGGCAAGTTCAAATTAAAGAAGAAGATAGATACAAAACTGCATTTAATGTTCCTTTTGGTCAATATGAATGGAACGTTATGCCTTTTGGTCTCAAAAATGCCCCTTCTGAATTCCAAAAAATCATGAATGACATTTTCAATTCATTTTCAGATTTCATTATTGTTTACATCGATGATGTTCTCATCTTTTCAAAATCTATTGAACAACATTTCAAGTATATTCATACATTCATACATGTTATCAAGAAAAATGGTTTAGCAGTTTCTGCTAAAAAGATTGTTTTATTTCAAACAAAGATTCGTTTTCTTGGTCATATTATTCAAAATTCTTCAATAATTCCAATTCAAAGAAGTCTTGATTTCACTGATAAATTTTCAGATGAAATTAAAGAAAAAACAAGTTTGCAACGCTTTTTAGGTTGTGTCAATTATGTAGCTGATTTTGTTAAAGATATACGTCAAATTTGTGCCCCATTATTCAAAAGATTACAAAATAACCCTGACCCATGGAATCATGAGTGTACGCATGCGGTTCAAAAGGTGAAAAAGTTAGTCAAAAATATTCCCTGTCTTTCAATTCTTGACCCCACAGCCTCAATTATCGTCGAAACAGATGGCTCAAACATAGGATTCGGTGGTGTGTTAAAGCAATTACCCCTAGGATCGTCAAAAGAACAGTTAGTCAGATTTCATAGTGGAGTCTGGTCTGGACCTCAAATCAACTATTCAACTATCAAAAAAGAGATTCTTTCAATAGTTCTTTATATTTCCAAATTTCAAGTCCGGACTTCACTATAAAGAGAGCTCAAGATTTCATTTCAAGACAGAGCGAATTTAGCAAGAAGAAGTTTTATTTCTTTTGTAATTTTTCTCTCAAATATCTTTCAATTATCATTGTAATATTTAATTCTTCTTCAATTATCAATAAAATTATTCTATTTTCATAAATTTCTGTTCTTCTATTTCATCTCATACTCCCCTGGGTCTATTATGGTATCAGAGCCATAAGTGAACAAGTGAGATTAGTTTAGGTCAGGATATAAGGTAATGGGACCGAGACCTGTCAACATATGTTTTCAGGGCTCAAATGGTATCAGAGCCAAGTTGAAAGGCTTGCGATCCCAGAGGTGCAAGGTTCGAAACTCCTTTGGCAAAGTACCGTAAGTCCATGGATGGAGGAGTAGGTAATCAGCCCTTTAAACCCTGGGAGAATGGTCAGGATATAAGGTAATGGGACCGAGACCTGTCAACATATGTTTTCAAGGCTCAAATGAATGGTTGAGTATTTGGTAAACTGGGACCGATCTCTGTCAACATATGTTTTCAGAGATCAAATGGTATCAGAGCGAATTGAAAGGCTTGAGATCCCAGAGGTACAAGGTTCGAAACTCCTTTGGCATTGAATAAAGTATCGTAAGTCCATGGATGGAGGATTAGGTAATCCGCCCTTGACCCTGGGGGTATGGTTGAGTATTTGGTAAATTGGGACTGATCTCTGTCAACATATGTTTTCAGAGATATATATATATGAATTAAAAAACAAGAAGGAAAAATAATTTCAAATTGATAAAAACTTACTTATTACATAGCAATCTTTCTCAACATTGAGGATGTGCATTTAAATTATCCTTTACATTACAATTACAATTACAATCACGATCTACGGGGATTTAAAAAATATTCATTGTAACAAACGTTAGCCACAATTTTTCGTCTGTATATCCTCATTCTCTCCAAATCAACTCTCTCTAATGGATATTTTAGAAGAAAGCATTCTTTGTATTTGAGGAGAAAAAATCTACAGTTAGGCCTACATACAAATTTTTTTCGTTAGACTAAACTAATAATGAATATGGAAATCGAAATTAAAATAGAAATTCAATATAGGAGTAAATAATAAACAATTTAAATGCCTTAAATACCTACTCATTATTTGTGCAAGGCAAGTGAGATTTAATCTCCAATTTAAACCGCTTGTTTTTATGCTTTCTTAAATCAGGACTGCTGGAACAAAATTTAGAATTCGTCAATAATATTTGAAGTATTTCATATACTGTATGTACTTGTTTTCTAATTTCTCTTGGTGTGTGGACGTCATTATTGTAATCATATATTTGAAATTTCCACCGACGAAAATCAACAACAAGAAGATAACAATTATAATCGCTTGGATACGAACATGGAATTAATAAATAATTTTATGCTATCCATGGACGACTGTACTCTGGCAAATTGCCACTTATGTAATTTTGTAATACAGTGAAATCCATCTGACGATCATCTGCACTAGAACTTCCTTCTTTTTAACTTGTTTGCCACATCAATTGGCGATCGCATTCAACTTCAAAATTGAAATCCAAAATTCCATGTTGTTTAGAGAGGAAAGTGCATCCTTCTTTAATCAATCGCCTCAATAACTTTAACTCCATCTCTATAGTCTAATACAATAAATAGATATAAATTATATATCAAATGTATATTGAAATTAATTATAATTTGTGAGTTTCACTAACCGCAATGCTGATATCTTTGTCTTCAAGTATATTGTATAGCATGTCTCTTCCATACATATTGCCTCCAAGATCCCAATATATACTGTAGATCATAGTTTATATCAGTGTGAAATAAATACAATATAACTAATAAGTTAGAGTTAGGCTTTTTACCCCAATTTATTCACCACCACCCATTGATGACTTGATAAATACCTCTCCATAGAATAGTCTTCGAGAGGAAAACCTGAAGATTTTATCTTCCTATTATGAATCTCTTCTGTGGACATTTTAGTTTGAGGAGTTTGTTCATATGTTACTTTTTTACCTCGGATTTTACTGCTGGAGCCAGGAATATCTTCCTATAAACAATCAATAATAGCTTCCATATCACCCATTCTATTCAGCATGTTGTTGTTCCGTTCTTTAAAGTAAGATCTCATCGAAGTTAAACTGTTGTCCACATAAGATTTTTTGTGAGATTGCATTTCTAGATGGTGATCTTCCTGCTTTTTTGTTGTTGCTGAAAAAATTATTTCTGATTGTCAACAATTGCTTGATAACTACTTTCTTGTCTTCTTGATTGTTCAGCCATCTGTCGACCAAAAAAATCCTGGTAGAAAGCTTGAGTATCCATATATGCAGATTGTATACCAGATTGATAAGTAGAGTGCAGCTATTGATATTGATGTTCATGCCATTTTTGCTGTTCTTCAAACATTCTCTTCTGGTTTTCAAGATATTCATCCTATTGTTTTCTTGATTCTTCGACCATGTGTGTCTTCAATTCATCATACAGACTAGATACATATTGTCTATGTATAGGGAACATTTCTTCCATCTGTTCTTTTGTGACATAATTACAGTCAACAACAGAAGTATAATTAGGCTCCATTCCAACTGAAGGGTATGTTCTAGAAGTACCAGCATCATCAGCATTAATTGTTTTCTTGCTATGTGGAATTTGTAGTACAATGTTGCCAAAATCTCCACCGGCAATGCCGTCTAATATAGTATGTTTATTGTCCAACGGTAATGATAGAGTTGTGTACCACAATGTCTGCAATTCTTCTTCTGTTGGTTGCAATACCGCAAGGACTCGAATCTATAAACGTAATAAAATATTAGAATTCTATACTATACTATAGTAGAATAATTAGATGTATAAATTTTCATATAATTACCATACCTCGTGTGTAGACAAATATTGTCTGTCAATATTTACCTCGGCTTCCATTTGTGCATTCTTGGAGTTTGTAATATCTTGTATCTCCTTTGTCCAAAATTCTTTCCAACTTGGGAAATGCTTCGTATATCCATAAATGCAAAATGAAATTGAAGATTACTAAAGTCAAGATTAACAGATGGTTCGTGGCAAGGTATTCCAGTGATTAAATAGAGTTCTTGCATTCCAAAACGGGCAAGATGGTCATCAAATCTTACCCACACTTCATTGTTTTTACCGGAATTGACAATCCTCATTATGAATTCATGTATCAACTTACTACTAAATTGTTGTTCTTCATCTTTATACATAAATCCATATAGAAATCCATGAAAATTACTGTACATTAATAATGCTTGTTCATCTGCTTGTAACAATTCTATCAAATCTCTAACGTATTGATGATTTGAATATTGACAAACAGTAGCACAGAACCATTGGTCTTGAGACAAGACATAATCTAGAGATATCTGCATGAAATAACAAAACTTATTTACAAACTAATATTTGGAGAAATTGTGAATACAAATAAAAATTAAAACATGTCTTACACAAATATTTTCCATTTTATCCACATAACTAATTAATAAATATTTACTGCTATAAAACAATTTACCTCAGCATATATAGTTCTAGATAATTACATGAGATTTGGAGGGATTAGTTTTTAAAAAGAAATCAATTAAACAATAAGCAAATATATAAAAAGTACTCTAATCAGGGATAAGCATTTTAGTAATAGATATAAGATTATCTAAACAAAATATTCAAATTATTTTTGGTTTTATGTTAATTGAAGTATCTTTGAACAATGAATAATATAAATCGAGATAATATAGTTTTAGTTTGAGTATGATAGGAAATCTTATAATCATCAAGTCTAAAGTTAATTATACCTTTGCTCCATTTTAGAAAGAAACCAGAAATTATCAATACGTACTATATCCCTCAACTCTTGCAATCAATAAATACAAGCAAGTTGTCATCATAGCCTAAATTCCCAGAAAACTCAGAATTCATGAAGGTTTTGTGCTTATATTCATACTGGTAAAAATACAAAACTTTTCTACTAGAAAATTCAAAGAATGAAGCTTTATTCAACCTTACATACTCAACAAAACAAAACATTGATGTTTTAAAATAAAAAAGACAGTATAAACTCAAAAAATTAGCAATCAAAATTCAGCTAGACTATATATTAACACAACAAAAATATGTAGAAAATAATTTTTTTCACAGCAGGAGGAAAACAAATTAACTACAACAAAAATAACAAAAAAATCATGTATACTAAACAATTACCTTGTAATTTGTTTTTCTGAAATTGACTTAAGATTTTGTGATGAAAGATGAAAAATCCAACTGCAAGACTATTGAAACAAATGAAAGAAAACTGAACTTCAGTAAAGAAATGAAAAATTCAACAAAGAATAACCTTTCTTTTTGTTCTTTTTCTCTTTTATTCACGTGAAACAACTTTTCAGAAGTTTCACGTGAATTCTTGACTCTGTCACCCATGTGAAACAAAAAATTCCAAGCAAGTAATAATTGATTTTATAAATCATTTACCATTTCATTTATTTTTTCACCAACCAAACAAAAGATTTGTTGTTATCTATAGAATTTTTTAAAAAAAATGATTAATAGTAATTAATGCATTTAGTCTAATTACTAATTAAAAAAAATTGCGTGGACGTGCGAACAGCACAGTTTGTGTGAGTGTGCGGACACTCTGCACGGCTATGCGAAGTGTGAACGGACGCTCCGCACACAGCGTGCGGAGAATTCGCAGTTGATTTTTTTTTCTTTTTTCTTTTTTTTTTTTTTTGCCTGAAGATGTAAGAAAAATGTTAGCTTAAAAAAATAAAATAATAAAATAAAATGCTCTCTACATAGTGCGGAGAGTTCGCTGGAATGAGGAACTCCACACCTTCTGATTGTTAACTTCTTAAAGAAGATATACCTCTTAACTCTATTAATTCTTGTAGCCTAGATTATGTTAAAAATTTACTTATATAAAAGCAAAATAAATAATCAAAATAAACATATTGCATAAACATATGAAAATAAACAACGAGACCTATAATGGATCCTGATATGGTGGCAAGAACAACATTAGAAGGAATAAACCACTGGTTATTGTAATTTCAAATGAGCAAGAGAGTTCATATCTAATCCCCACCATCGAATCATTTTCTCAAAAGTAATTGCTTGTCCAAGTTGAGATGAGAGAATTTCGAACATGGGAGCAAAAAACCAACTGCATCAAATGAAATTAATTTTTTTTATCAGACTCTACACAAAGGGATTATGAAATAAAGTTGAACATGACATCTTGACATCCAAATACACATAACAATAATAAACAACAAACTAAGCCCTATTTGGTTGGGTTAAAAAAGTAGATTAAAATCTCTGGGTTTTCCACTCATTTGTACTAAAACTGGCATTCCTCTAACACAATTCCATCGATTTTCCTCTCCAAATTGGTTGGAGAGTTTGGAGCTCAGTTTGGATCTGAACTCTTCAAATAGTTTGGAGAGCTCTATTTAAAAAAAATCTATGACTTTCCAAACAGTTTGGAGAGTTTAATACTAAAGGATTTAAAAAAAATAAAAAAAATCCATGCCTCTTCAAACTATTTGGAGACTTGTCTCCAAACTCTCCAACCAGTTTGGAGAGTTTGATACTAATTGATTAAAAAATATATGCCTCTCCAAACTGTTTGGAGAGTTTGATACTAACGGATTAAAAAAAAATCTATGCCTCTTCAAGTTGTTTTGGAGAGTTTGGAGCTCAGTTTGGATCCGAACTCTCCAAACAGTTTGGAGAGTGGAGCAACTTCACACTCTGCTCCCAACAAAGTGTAGATTTGTTCCACACGAAGTGTGCGGAGTTACTCTGCACAGTGTGGAGCAACTCCATACTCTGCGTGTGCACACTTCGCTCGCAACAATTTTTTTTTTTGCTAGCATCTACAATAAAATTAACAAAACTAAATGCTCGGTTTGGACTGTTCGGAGTGTTTGTCCAAACTCTCCTAACAGTTTAAAGAGTTCGAGAGTTTGGCCAAACTCTCCGAATAAACTCTCCTAACAGTTCGGAGAGTTCGAGACTTTAGCCAAACTCTCCAAACTATTCGGAGAGTTTAAAAAACTCTCCAAACTGTTTGCAGAGTTTGGAGAAACTCTCCAAAGAGTTTGGAGAACATAGTAATTTTTTTTTTTTTAAACAATAGAGAGTTTGTCTAAACTCTCCGGAGAGTTTCTCCAAATTCTCCAAAGTCTCCGGAAAATTTGGAGAACATCGTATTATTATTATTATTACAATAGAGAGTTTGGAAAACATCGTTTTTTTTTTATACCATAAACTCATTTTGAAAATTGTGGAAGCCAAACTCTCCGTAGAGTTTGGAGAAGATCATATTTTTTTTCTTTTATTTTCTTTTACAATAAACTCTATTTTGAAAATGGTGTGGAAGGCAAGGCCATTTTTACCCATATCGCTTAAGGGAGCAGGGATGCCATGAAGAATATTTTTGAGAATTTGACAAGTAGAGGACATTAGAATGGTGCAATTTATGCCGTTTTGCACACTTGGGTACGTACACTGGCTAAGAAGATAGAAATCAAGAGTTTCTTTTTACCTTATTATTTGATCACAATTAAGTTAGGTTGAGTTGAGTTATGACAACTCATCATAAATTCTAGTAAGTCAATCAACCTCTATGAGATGGGGTGATTTCTCCTGGTTGCTAGAATGAAATTTTGGTTTAACATACAATGTGATACATGGGGACGAGTTAACAAATTTGAACAGTGGAATAACCCTTGACCAAAGTGAAATTTTTACAATAAAGAAATAATTTACATAGATCAGAATGTTTCAAAGGATGGCATTTTAAAGTTAAGAATATAGTTTATATTTCTTCAATAATTCTCAAAGCCACTAGAAAAGTTAATGCAGATATTTAGCTTTAGTGGATTCTTGTAATTAAGTTTCAGTGAAATAGAGCTAATAAATTAACAATAATTTTTTTTCTTACAAATAGCATAAAAAAATCTTTTTTATTTTCAACAAAAAAATACATTTAAAAATTATCAATTTCATAATCATCTATTTTTTTAAAATTCCCTGAAATACAATTATAAAAAAACAATATTGAATTACAAAAATCAATATCTGCTAAATACAGTATCTAAAGATAATATGTGCAAATACGGTATGTTATAGATACGATATTATGCAAATACGGTATGCTGTATATATGATATGATACAAATATGGTATGTTGTAAATATGATATGATACAAATATGGTATGTTGTAAATACGGTGTGCTACATATACAGTATGATGTAAATACGATATACTGTAAATACAGTATGATGCAAATATAGTATGCTGTAAATACGATATGCTGCATATATGGGATGCATAAATACGGTATGTTGCATATACGGTATGTCAAGTGCATATACGGTATGAATGAATTCGATTTCGTTCACTACAATAAATTTCAATACCGTATATGCTGTCTACCGTATTTGCAGCTTACCTTATATGCAGCCTACCGTATTTCCAGGCAATTTATCGTATTTGCAGCTTATCGTATATACCAATTTTTGCATTTACAAATACCAAGAATGCAAAATACCATACATTCACTTACCAAACCGAATGTCAGAAAAAAAATTCCAAATTTTTATTTTTTCAACATAAGCATAAAATAAATATTAAAATTTATGAATGACAAAATATAAAACGCGTATTAATATGCAAATCGATTCATAATTTTGTGCTCAATCTTCAATTTTTTAATATTGAATTACACAAAATTTAGAAATATAATCTTCACATTCAACTCAATCATATCAATATTATCAAAGAATAGGGGCAAAATATAATTTATAGAGGAGCAACTCAACCTAATTTCACAAGTAATAACCCGTGTCCTACATGTTAATGTATTTCAGAAATGATTACGAATAGAAAAACAAGCAAATTACCACCCATTTAATAGAAGCATCACAAGCAACAAAATTTATAAATATAATCTTCACATTCACTTTGTATAACCTTGAGCATATTTTTTTACTATTGCAACTGTAAAAATATTTTGCAATAATTTTCTTTATATCAAGGAAATATTACAAGATATTTCTTCAAAAGCTTTTCTAAAAATTAAAATTCATATGCTAATAAAAATACGATAAATACAAAATTCGTGCAACGCACGCTACATTGACTAGTATTAAAAAAAAATGTTTCCCAAGCTCTTGATGGGAGAAAATTTGTGATAATTGATATTTATATCTTACGCTTGAGAATCTTGATTTATGCAAGTGCCTTGAATACCATTTATTGTCGATTTTGATATTTACACCACTCTTCGTGCTTGCTCAATGGATAACTATGGTAACGATGGATGTCTCCATAACATGGTCACCAATCTACATACATAGCTATGAGGATGAGCACCGTGTCTTAAGAGATACTGCTGAGACTTCAAAGATATTGCGTTTATTTGTTACTACCGTAATGTTATTCCCAAAGTTCTTGGGCCCCTCTAGTTGTCCTTCCAATCCAATGCTTGTGCTTAGACCCCATCCTATGAAAGAGGCATCTGTCCATTATCGATTGGCTGAATCCATTTGATCGCTTGGCTCCGTGCAGTTTATTCTATGCTAATTGAGCACGGAGAGGAGAGCGGAAAAAATAAAATAAAAAACATTCTATTTTCCAATCTGTCCAATTGGCCGTCGACCACATAAGCGTTATCCTACGTGAACCAGATAAGATATAGATAAGACTAGACTACTACCATTGTCAGATGGATTCATTCTTTCAATCCAACGGCCACAGATAATTTCTCCACCCAACAAAATCTCTGCATCACCCAATTCTTGCTCTATATCCTCACCAAAATAAATAAATAAATAAAATACATTAACACACAACAAACTCCACTTTCCATTCCTCCACCGTCCTCCAACATGGCCACTACCACCGTCGCCGCCGCTACATCCTCCTTCATTGGCACACGCCTCAATGAGGCTCACTCCGGATCTGGTCGTGTCCAGGCTCGGTTTGGATTCGGAAAAAAGAAAGCTCCACCCAAGAAAGTGTCAAAGTCCGTCACCACGGACCGCCCATTGTGGTTCCCGGGAGCACGGGCACCCGAATGGCTCGATGGAAGTCTGGTCGGTGATTATGGTTTCGACCCTTTTGGTCTGGGAAAACCCGCTGAGTACTTGCAGTATGACTTAGATTCTCTAGATCAGAACTTGGCCAAGAACTTGGCGGGTGAGATTATTGGGACCAGGACTGAGGCTGCTGATGTTAAATCGACACCGTTTCAGCCTTACAGTGAGGTTTTTGGACTCCAGAGGTTTAGGGAGTGCGAGCTGATCCATGGCAGGTGGGCTATGTTGGCCACTCTCGGTGCCTTGACAGTCGAGTGGCTCACCGGCGTTACATGGCAAGATGCGGGAAAGGTAACTACACATATATTCTTTCTTTAGCTCTTGCTTTAACAAAAATTAAAGTAATCCATAACCTTAATTAACTTTTCAATCACAAATTTTATCAAATTATATATTAAAATCTACTAAAATTTTTATCAAAATCTTTGTAAAACAACCCCTTAAAGTGAACTGATTAGGGTTTAATTTTTGTGCACGGTTAATGATTTCCTTGTAAATTTGTCTTGAAGAAGTAACAATGGGTGCTGATTACGGTTTCATTTCAGTGCATGGTGAATGATTTCCCTGTAAAATCTGTTTTGAAAAGGTAAAAATGTGGACTGAAAGGAGCTGTACCATGCAAAATTGCATGTGCCACACATTCAAGATGTTGAACTATGCTACATGTGCAAAAAGGTTCACAATTTTATTTTTTTTACAGAATACACGTGTCATTATATGATTGGACAGTTAAAAAAAAAATCACTCACACAGGTGCACCTGTAATTGTTCTATGAACCAATTCCCCGTACGCAAAAGGAATTGTTCTAAGATGTTAGACTTTGTAAAATTGAATGGTATAAAGTTGCACGTAGAGGAAATATGTTACCTGTAGCGCTCTTCAATTTAATGATACTCTTTGCTTATCCCATCAATCAGCCAGTATCTTATGCACATGAATGTCTTGTAAATATGAATTTACAATGTTTACTAGTAGTTGTCCGAATCTTCTACTTCTTTCTTCTTCTTCTTTTTTCCCTAATTACTAAAAAAAATTTTGATTTGATGTTTGATAGCTAGCTTATACTTAAGTTTCTGTTTGGTAAGGATTAAAACCTAAATTTTAATCTAAATCAAAGTTATTTAATTAATTTTAACCACGTATTTTATGCAATCCACAACTTTCAAGTTTCAACCACACATTTTGCCAACTTCTATAATCTACTAAAAATCTAATTTTATTTCCTATCAAACCGGGGCTAAATCCGAGTTTGTTTTAGATTGACTAATGAGTGTATGTTTGTACATACAAATTTAACAGGTTGAGCTTGTTGAGGGTGCCTCCTACCTTGGCCAACCACTTCCATTCTCCATAACCACATTAATATGGATTGAAGTCCTGGTGATTGGATACATTGAGTTCCAGAGGAATGCCGAGCTTGATCCCGAGAAGAGGCTTTACCCCGGTGGCAGCTTCTTCGATCCACTTGGCTTGGCAGCCGACCCTGAGAAGAAAGCCACCCTTCAACTGGCGGAGATAAAGCATGCCCGTCTCGCCATGGTGGCATTCCTCGGCTTTGCAGTCCAGGCTGCCGCCACCGGCAAAGGTCCTCTTAACAACTGGGCTACACACTTGAGTGACCCTCTTCACACAACCATTTTGGACACCTTCGGCTTCTTCTCTTAAGCTCTTGAAATCATCGATTTCTTATCCTATTTCTAGCTGAGAACATTTTACTAGTATATTAATATTGTACTGTTCTATAGTTCTCAACTTGTAAAAATTGTAACATTGAACAGTTTTTAAGCTGAATATGATCTATATATTAAGCTTACTCGTATAAAGGAGAAGAATAAATAATAACAAAACTACACAAACATTCCTGAATAATTTTCAAATTGTACAATGTTAAAAAAGTTCTAAAACAATTTATATGAACAAAAATTTAATTAATTAGTTCTAAGATCCTACCAAAAAAAAAAAAAAAAAAAAGACCAATTCAGAGAATGAAAAGCATTT
Source organism: Olea europaea var. sylvestris (assembly GCF_002742605.1). NCBI lineage: Eukaryota > Viridiplantae > Streptophyta > Magnoliopsida > Lamiales > Oleaceae > Olea > Olea europaea. The sequence goes on along the minus strand of NC_036253.1, from coordinate 14,367,632 downwards.
TAATTTTCATTTTACAATGTTTAAAAAGAAAATCAAATGAAGCTGTTATCTATATTTGTCTGTAATTTCTTATTTATTTAAGTTGGAACTCTAGAAAATAAATATGATAAATTTTGTAAGAAAAAAGTTATTTTATGAATATTATGGATTCTTTTTTTTGCCATCTCCCATTAAGGCCTCTAGGAACTAAATTAGAGATGGTTAAAATAATTGAAAAAGGGAAATTGGCATTTTTCATTCTTAATTTTTGCAAAATATAATAAAACTATCCTCAACTTCTTTTAGCATGATCCATCGAAACCTTTCAATTATTTAGTAAAACTCGGCATCTCTCCAATTTGACCTTCTCTTTAAATAAACAAAAGTGAGAAAAAATGTGAATGGAGTACCTTAACTTTTTAAAAAACACAAATAAATTATACTTAAAACAATTAAATATATGTTAACACAAAAATAATAAAAGAATTGAAAAAATTTCATCTTCGGTAACGAAGCTTACCCACCTCCCCGTCAACACGAATTAGATTCAGTCCATTTGACAAGTTGGGGCTACATTTTATTCCTAGCAGAATATGCTCAATCCCCAGTTTCACCACCCCTCCTATTGAACAAGAATCGAAAACAACGTCGTTTTACATGGCGCAACAAAAACTATAAAAGCAATTTATGGCGTCACCAAAATGGACATCGTATAGATAGACGGTCAAATGACTAGTTTCTTTGATTATACGGTTAGGGACAGAGCCGGAAAGATATATTAGAGTAGGCTGAAATTTAATTTCTTTTTTCAATATATTCATACCATAAAAGATGCTTCATATTACATGAGATTTAGTTTAAAATGTTAAACTTATGATGTTCATGACAAGATGCATGGGAATATATATTTGGACAGTTATGACAAAGTTCTAACAAATATATCTTTAACAAGTAAAATTAAATATAGAGTATATTACTTATTTTGATAATAACATCCATTTCATGGTTGAAATAAATAATTTTTTAACTCACAACTATAAATAAGTAATATATGAAAAAATACATAAAAAAGAATTTAATTACTTTTAAATTTAGTCAAACATGTGTCATTTCATATTGTTAAAATAAGTCATTTATCTTTACTTTAATCATTAAAATTTATTTGTTATATAATAAACTAAATTGATTATAAGGGAACTCTTTAAACTTAGTTAAATCTGTAGGAAATAAAATACCTAATTTGATAGCAAGTTATTTGTGTATCATGATTGTGAATAAGATAAATATGTAATTGTTGTAGAGTCTTGAATTAAATTTGAATAATCAAACATTGGACTTGGGTTGGAATTTGGGCTGGGCTAAATTTCTTATTCTTTTTTTATTTGAGAAAAATTACCTGGAACTCTACAATTAAAGATAGTTTTCATAAATAAGATGGTTAAATTTAAATTTCAGATTTCAGGTGGTAAATAGGATTATTATTTGTAATTAAAAAATTAATTAAACCTTAATCCAAATAATAACCCCCACCCTGATTATATCCCAAATCCAACCCAGTACCTTGATTTTATCCTGAACTAAAGCCCCCACTCTATATCTTTCTCTCTATGTTCTCTCTATACCACACTCTTCATCTTCTCTCTCTAGTGAAAAATAATTTTAAAAAATATCATTTGCCTAAAAGTGTTTTTATACTTTTAATTTTTTTTTATAAATTTTTATGCAATGACCCACTGGTTCAACCAGTAATTCGAGACTTAGTACCTTGTCCGGATCGATGCCAGGGTCAAATCTAATAACTATGTAATAAAGTATTTGGTGTTCGGTGTTTTTTGCTAAATCTGAACCAATTTGAATGGGAAAAAAAATGGAAAAAGCAAAAATTTAGGAGATTGACCTAAACTTTCAGCTCAAAACTATGACAAATGCCCATATGTATATATAAAGTGAAAAGGAGAAATGAAAATTGCCCAAAATATTTGACCAATTTGCACCAATTTTTGAATTGAAGACAAGATTGACTTTGACCTAACCTTTCTCGATAACAAAACTCAGGAATTTTCGGGGATTCTCCAATAATATATCCAACATATTGAAACAAGGATTCCGGTTTACCAAAAATTAAGAAACAATTGCATTATTGTTCCTCAATCTCTAGTGACAAATTGATTCCAAACTTTTAAAAATGAGTAAATTGATCTGTCTTTTTATATAGTTCTACATTCATCCTAAAACACAAAAGTTGTCTAAATTTCATCAAGTCGGGACATGAACCTCATTTATCTAACTTGATAAGATAGGTTTGTTTTATTAACTTGCAGTGGTGTCTGCTAATTTGAAGTGAGACGTACTTTTATTATGGTAACAATATGTATTGCGATATATCGTAATTATAAGATTGATGATCAATTTTTACCTGGCCAAGAAGTTACGGATCAGTGGTGTAATTTCATCAAAAGTTAATAATATCTTGAATCCAATTGGTGGCGAAATTAGAGGGAATTAGTTAGTACGGGAATCATACTCGAATAAATAATTCCATGCAACAGTGTCTCCATCTCTCTCCCTCTCTCTAAAAGTCTCCTATGGCAGCCAAATTCTTCTCAAATTCAACAACCGGAATCTTACCCGAAATCCATATACAAAGAATAGTTTAATCCTAGTGATAATGGGATCGCCTTGTGAATTCCTCTATATCTTTATATCAATTTCTTCCGATTTCTTGTGAAACTGAGTTACATTTTTGTGGGCAAAAATGTTGGATTCATTGAGATTCAACCCTATCAAGTTGAACATATTCTCGATTATAACTTTTGCTTTGATCATCCTAGTTATTATTTCCACCGACAGTTTGTTTTCTGATAATCTTTCAGTCCACTCTGTTGCTGATGTAAACAGAAGCAATCATCACGAGTTGCAGACTCACAAAATATCGGAACCTTTGAAATCAACTTCATCAGATGATCAAGTATGGATTAAAATCACTGAAAAGATTACTGATGAAAAAGGGAGAATTCAAGAATTGAAAGTGTTTGAATCTACGAATCCGACACCAAAATTTGATTCTAGAATTGGGAATTTTTTTGGCAGATATCAGTGCAAGGTCCAGTTCTTCATGACATGGATTTCTCCAGCAAAATCGTTTGGAACTAGGGAATTTTTCATTATAGAGAGCTTGTTCAAAACAAATCCCTCGGGATGTTTGATTATCCTCTCGAATTCTATGGATTCTAGATATGGATATAGGATTTTGAAACCTCTGATTGAACGTGGCTATAGAGTTCAAGCAATCACGCCCAACTTGTATTCCTTATTCAACAACACCCCATCAGAAATATGGTTGAATGATATCAAAAATGGAAAAAGGGACCCCGGGGAAATTCCCCTGGCACAGAATTTATCCAACCTGATTAGGCTAGCAGTTCTATACAAGTATGGAGGAGTTTATTTGGACACGGATTTCATCGTACTGAAGGATTTTTCAAGTTTAAGGAATTCAATTGGAGCACAGAGTATTGATCTCAATGGAAATTGGACAAGATTGAATAACGCAGTTCTTGTGTTTGATAAGAAGCATCCACTTCTGTACATGTTCATGGAGGAATTTGCTTTAACTTTTGATGGGAATAGATGGGGACACAATGGACCATATTTGGTGTCAAGAGTGGTTGATAGGCTGGAAAAACCACAAGATTTTAACTTTACTATTTTTCCTCCAATGGCCTTCTATCCGGTGGATTGGACTCGGGTGGCCAGATTTTTTGCCCGGCCTAATGACCAGAATGACAAGAAATGGGTGGAAGTCAAGCTGCGGCAGCTCAAGAGGGAGGCCTATGGGGTACATTTATGGAATAGACAGAGTAGTAGAATCAAGATTGAAGAGGGAAGCATTATAGATAGATTGATATCTGATCAATGCATCGTGTGCAGACATTCGAACAGCTCTTGAACACACGGGATACTGAACTTGTTAGGTACAACACTGTACAGTCCTAATATTCAAGCAATAATCTTAATCCGCGAAGCCTTTTAAGGTGGAGATTTTGAGAATTCTTTCATGTTCAAATTTCAATCCTTGGTGCAGATAAGGTCCTGACTGTAGGACTAGGAACATCTTTCCATGATTATTTTTTATGCATTTTAGTGTTTATTTTTTATTCTGTATAAAAGAAAATATTTCTGTTTTATACTATTTAACCATTTCTTCATTCCTTGGTTTCCTAATGCCATTGCTTCTAATTTTACTTTTTCTCTTCATTTATCCCTGCACGCTAGTGGAAGACAGGGCCGCCTTGAGGTGGTGGGGGATAAAAGAGTTTTGATGAATTACCTTTTTCTGGATAATGACAATTAAAAATGTCAAATTCATCATTCTTCTAAGCGTGTTGTACCTTAAAGTTTAAGGAAAAACTACATAATAATGTGGCGGAGATAGGTTTTATGCTTTTGCATGCATTAAGAATGTTTATGTATTCTCATTAAGAATGACCTTTTGAAAAATCATGTATTTAGTGGATTTTGGTAAAAGACGATGAAATTTGTACTTGAAAAGTTAATAAAATTTGTGAATTTTATAAAATAAGTTTGAAAAGCATGTTTAGTTGTTGATTAAATAATACTTTTATGTAATTATAAGTCGTGGATACTAAATAAAATGGAATAGTTGTAGTGGATATTACGAAATATGTGGATAAAAAGTATGTAGAATATTTGTTCAAAATCAATGGAATGATAATGGACTAATTGTTGGGCTCAATTGTTGAATTTATAGAATAAAAAGAAATTGAAAAACGCAAAATCTGATTTTTTTTGCCTATGTGTACACACAGGCTTATTTTTGTGCATACACGAGATGCGTTTAGGCAAAACCAGAATTAAATTTGTTTCTATTATACGTACACAAGGTTTATACTATGCGTGCATATAATGTTAAAAAATAGTCGTTGGCTGATTTTTTAATTTGAAACTTGGGAGTCGTTTTGGATTAAAAGTTGCCACTTTTCATCTTGTTTTGGCACCATTTCGTGATGTATTGATTGAGACCTATAAATAGGTGATGAATGATCAAAATAAATACATTATAAACATTGAAAATATCTTACAATCCATATTTTGTTCCAAAAACAATCAAGTCCTGGTTTACATTCATATTTATTCTATTTTTGTGTTCTTCAAGTTTTGGAAGAATTTCACTGTGTACTTTGGTGAAATTCTTTACAAGGCTTGTTACAATCCTTCAAATCATTTGTTGGAATACCTTTAAGCATCTCATAAACGCCAAAGAGGGGGCAAATAACGTTTGATGACAGCGATCCCGCGTTCAAGCCTTCACATTTGTTGTTACAATTTTTTGATTTTGTTCCTATTGTTGCTATACTTCTTGTGAATTTCCTTTTTGTTTCTTCTTCATCCCTCCAATATTTACAACAAAGTATGTTTGACCTAAAGTGACAAACGGGTCGAGTCGCTCACGAACACGATTTGTCCCCACTCGGCTCGTGGGTTGGAGCTTGTATCGATACTATTTATTTATGGGAAAAATACATAACTACAATACTTTAAATATATAATTTCATATTTGACAAACTTACAAAATGTTTCAAAAACCAGGTGATAAATTACAATAATATATCTCTCACACACACATATACATATGAAACTTAAAGGAATCCAAATCCACAGTAATCTCTTACTACACAAATCTCTCCCTGCCGCAATCTATCATATCTGCCCAATTTACCACACCCACCCCAATAAACCATAATTCGGTGTTGGTGAGAGGTTGGATGAAAGATTTCGGTCCGATGATCTTTGGGTAGCGATAGTGGAGATAATGTCGGAGGTGAGGACTCGACGGAGATAGTGTGTGATTTGTCGGCTTCCCTCGATAAGCTGACCATATTGCCTCCTAATTTTAAGGGGAAGACGAGGATGGGGGAATGCATAGATAGGCTCTAAAAAATGGGTGCGCTGCTGATGAGCTTACTAAGCAGCAAGCTCGGCAGCTATTTTGACTTGGAATCGTCTTACAACATTTTTATGGTGGCATTGCACACTGTTGGGACTTAGCTCATGGTTCTCAGGCAGCTACACTTCATCTCAGAAAAATCTTTCAACTCCTTTTATAGTTGTGTCTTCCCACTGCTGAGACTTTCATGGTTCTCTGGTAAGGTTGTGAATAAATGGGTATATTTGTTTTTGTTAACTAATTCCAAATATTTCTAAACGGTGCATTTAAATTTAATTGAACCTAGTTGGATCTGGCAAATAGTTGGAAGGATATTATTGTTCTTCTACTTCTCGTATCCCTGAGAATGTGAGATTTTTGCTTATGTGATTAATATGTCTATTTAATCGGTAAAATGCAAATCATTTGTATGTCTTAACTGTCTGTGGCCTGGATTTTCTTTGTAATTAATAATTATGTGACAATGTGTATCTTAAGGTGATTATAAATAATCAGGTCTGTTATAACATTGGATATTTGTGATCAAATGTGTATAAATTGTTATTATTTGTAATCAGATCTGTGTAAACCGTTATCGTTTGTGATCAGTTCTATTTTCAATATGACTGTTTGTGATTAGATTTATCTTAACTTTGATTGTATGTGACTAGATATTTCTTAAATATGTCTGTTTGTGACATGATCCGTTTAACTTTGACTATATGTGACCATCATCATCTTGACTGTGACTGTAGGTGACTATGCCGTGTTAACATTGTTTTGTGATCTAGTATGTGAACAATGATTTTTAGCGAGACCAAATTTTCTATTAATTGTGACTACTTGTGACCATTTATGTGTCATTTGTGACTCACTATAACTAAGTTTTTATTATTTGTGACTGTTTGCGATCAAGTCTATTTTTGTCATGAATGTTAATGACCTGTAATGTGTTCATTGTAACATGTTATTTGACATGGCCTATTGTTGTCTGGATGCAACTTATATTAATCAAAGGCCTATTTTATGGGTTACAACCTATTTATCGATCACAATTACAAATTTTATAGGTTACAACTTATTTCACGATCATAGTTATCAAATTAATAGTCACAAGTTATTTTTCTATTACACATCATCAAAATTAATTGATCACTTGTGAATATTTTGACGACTCCCAATGACCGTTATAGCGAGTATTCCGATGATCTTTCTTTCTTGTGACTACCTTTTTCTTTTTTCTTCTTTTTTGAAAATGATATGTGACTAATTTCATTAGATTTGTGACATACACACATTGTAATCTGTGACCAATTCTATTAAATCTGTGACCTAATCAGGTAGGATGAATATGCATATGATCAATTTCAAAATTAAGAAATAAAGTTTGAAATTTCAAAAATCAAACACTACTAAAATTTTATTTATGAAATAATTAATCAAAAAAATATTTTTTTTTGTAATTAAATATATTAAATTCATAAATCTTTTTTTTTTCTTTTTTTCGGCAATAACCTATGACCTGTATACATTGTAACTTATAAAATATGATTTTTAACCTGTGATTTGTTACCTGTGACTCGTAACATAAAATGTAACCTATAAATTTGATCCGTGACTTCTAGAAAACAACATGTGACCTATTAATATTGATCTATGACCCGTTTATACTGGTTTGTGACTTATATGAAATGACTGTAACTTGTGAACTCAATTCTATGATCGGTGAATTGTAACTCGTAATGTATGAACTGTAATCTTATGTGTTCATTAACAAATTGTCTTCAGTGTGACTATCTGTGATCATCTTGATCTAATTTGTGACTATATGTAACCATGCGGTCACAGTTAACACAAATTTGGTCACAGACAGTCACAATACACGATGATTAATTAATTTGTTAATAATTACACTCATGATTGCTTTCCAATTTGAAAGTAATCAACTACCACGGTTGTACAAAATTTAACTCTAAAAGAAATCCATGAGTTGATAAATTACTATCAATCAACAATACTCGATCGGTTTCAAAATTTGAGATCTTCCACCAATAAATACATGTAAAATCGCAAATATCCGAAACTAAAACTAAAATAAAAAATTTCGAAATTTTAATGCATTGTGTCTTATATTTTAATCAAAATATTGAACAATATTACAAAAACAATGAACACTTATGTTTTTTTTTATGTTTTTTATTATAAATATCAGAATTGATAATTGGAATGCCAAGACGTGACTCCAGCTCCACATTCTGGAACCCATCAATCATATTAGCCCAGTCGGCTGAATTTGCCATGTCAAATGGCTTGCTCCCACCCCCACTTAGCAAACTTCCTGCAAATTAGCACAAACCCACAAATTTACAGACACGGTACACACTAACTACTACATATTCCTATAATCACATAATATTAATTGACCTATACAACGATCTTTGATGGCGGAAGCGTGGTGATGCTCTGTTCAATTTGGGTCATTTGGCCTATCTTTTCTTGGAGGATCATCTGAAAAAGGAGATCTTTGTTTGTGAAATGAGGTCCAAAGCTAACTCAAGATCATCATCATTAACTACGTCCACAAGTTGCTGAAAGATCAATTCCGCCTCATAGCCGGATCTCAATCTCATCGAAAAATACTCGTTTTTCGACAGTTTGAGTTGCTGAGAGATCAATTCAGCTTCGTAGCCGGATCTCAATCTCACCGAAAATACTCGTTCTTCGGCTAGGAAACTGCCGCCAATAATGGTGGTGGTGAAGACTGCCATGAGGGGAATGAGAGAGATGTAGAGAGAGATTGGATGTGGTGTGTGAAAGTTAGGGTTGAGTAGATTGAATTATTGTGAATGTATTTATTTAATAATTTCTAATTACCATCTGAGTTATGAAATTAAACTTAATCCCTCTTATTTATGAAAACTGATTTTTAAACCCATGTTTCTAGGTAATTTTTCCTTTATTTATTGAGCCAAGCACCCTTTTTATTTGCTTGTGTGCTCGTGCTAGAGAGTATGAAATATTTAATTTAAAATTTTTAAATTTATTTTATGAATTTCTATTTTTAAGAAATTTAGTCGGATCATGGGCTCATGGGTGGCAACTTTGCACACGAGGCCTACGAGCCAAATGGACAAATCGTGACAACCTCATGGAGACGAATCGAGCTCGACTTGTCCATAAGGTAGAGCCGAGCTCGTCTGTCCTAGGACTTCCCATTTTTATTTTGACTGAAGTGATTATAAAATAATTATCAATCATACATACATTGTAAAGGAAAAATGAATTGAAATATGCAACAAACTTGGTTAAGTGGTTAGATATTTTTTCTCTTTTCAATATGTAACCCTACAATTTTACTGAAAATTATCTTACTTCTACGATGAGATTCGAGAAATTTATTCCTTTCTTTCCACGACAAACACATGCTTCAATCAGTGGAGTTTTCCATTTGGAGGTTTTTCTTTATATGGATTTCAGATTAAGCTTTTCAATGTTGAGTTTTCTCTTGACAGGAATGTGCCAAATTAATGGAGTGATTAGGATTATATAACAAATAAAACTCTAATTGATGAGGGAGGAAAATTCGTGATAACATCTTTAAAATTAGAAGTTATAACAAAATAGTAAAAATTATTTAAAGTAAGTGATTAGCCTAATTTTCCCAATAATCAATAGGGTAAATTGCTAATTTCCTCTTCGACCTTTGCCAAAAGTAGCCATCGCATTCCCAACCCTTCATGGTAAGTTTTTGTTCTCAACCTATCATAAATTAACATATTTCGTCTTTTGGACGGTTTCATTCAAATGATATGTTAAATGAGGTTTCTTGATTTCCAACTGACTTTGAAGAAAGGGTAAAATAATCCCAAAAAAACCTCCTTCATCTCCCCCAATAGGATACGCGCTAACCCTTGTCCCCACTGTCCCATTTTTCCTACCCACCCAACAGAACCTGCCCTAACCCCAAAAAACCACTTTTAACGACTTATTTAGATGGAAACTGTGAGTATGATGGGGTTGAGGACGAGATTGCTACTTTTGATAAAGATTAGGGATGAAATCTACAATTTACCTTAGTCAGCATGACAGATTTAGAATAAGAAGTCAAGACTGGGCCCATTACAGGTGAATTATCATTGAGCGCACACAATATATAGAGCACGAAATTAAGTATTTTGATTTAGAAAGATAGTCATGCTATATGTGCATAATTTATATGATGATGAAAAGAAATGATTTGATCAAAAATTTTTAACTAAAAAAACTACCCCACTATTTTTTTTTGGTACCTCATCTGTATGTAAATTATTATACAGTTTCATTATATACAAGTAGTATTATTTCAAAAAAAATAATTATCATAATTTTAAGATACACTTTTAAATTTATGAAATTTGCGGAATTCTTTTAAAAATCAAGTGGTCACTCACTCGGGCACAAAATGTGATCACGTGATTAAATTTTGTGACGTATTAATTAACTAAACATGTCAAGGTCATAATACCACACAATTTATAGTCACGGAAACAAATCCCACAATGTCATAGTCACTAAGACACAAATTGCGAGGCACAATTACAAATATAATTGTAAATCGCACATTTTTAGGTCAATTATTATTTATTAGTCACATATTATCCATTTTATTAGTTACAATTACTGAAATAATTGACCATGGGTGCTCCCCCTACTTTACCATCGCCATCACTCTTGCTACCACCTCATAGCCATTGTCGGGGCAATTTGAAGGAGGATTGGATTGGGCTCAAACTAGTTCCCGGAAGCCCATTTCATTTTTCTAATGTTAATAATAAAAAGAAATAAATTCATCATTATTATTATTATTATATATTAGGGATAATTAGCACAAAACGATTTTACTTTTCAATGTTATTTCCAAAATGTCCATACATTTTAATTTTTTGACATTTTCACTCATTTTTACCTACTTTTCATTGCAAAAATTATCATTTTTATCAAATTTCTCAATAAAAAAATGTAAAATGGTAAATATACCTTCTTATTTAAATAGAACAAAAAAGAAAAGAAAAATTAAAGAAAAAATTGTAATTATACTCCCAAACTTTTTTAAAAAGTGTAAATTAGTCCAAATAAATTGTTAAAATAGTAATTAGCACAAAACGTCCATATCTTTCAATATTATAATTCAAAATTCCTACCTTCCATTTTTTTTGACATTTTTACCCTTTATTTTCACATTACATTGCGAAAATCATCATTTTCATTCATTTTCTCAATTAAAAGATGTAAAATAACTAATATATCCTCCAATTTAAATTAAAAAAAATAAAGAACAATTAATACTATACTCCCAAATTTTTCAAAAAAAGTACAAATAAATAATTAAAAAAGAAAGTGGGTTTTTTATTTTTTATTTATTTTTAATTTTTTTAGTTGTGCTCTTCTTTTTTTTTTTTTTAAATATGGGAGTATAGTTACAATTTGTTTTTTTATTTTTCTTTGTTTTAATAGGAGGGTATATTTATCATTTTAAAGTTTTTAATTGAAAAAAAAAGGATGAAAATAATGGTTTTCGCAATGAAATGTAAAAATAAGGGTGAAAATGTCGAAAAAAAAATACAGCGACGTTTTGAACAATAATAATGAAATGTATGAACATTTTGTGCTAATTACCCTTTTAATAATTTATTTGGAATCATCTGCAGTTTTTTTAAAATGGTAAGGAGTATAATTGCAATTTATTCTTTAATTTCCCTTTTCCTTTTTTTGTTTTATTTAAATAGGGGTATATTTGTCATTTTATATTTTTTTAATTGAGAAATTGGATGAAAATTACCTTTTTCGCAATGAAATGTGAAAATTGGAATGAAAATGTAAAAAAATGAAAGATAGGGATATTTTGCACAATAACATTGAAATGCAAGGATATTTTGTGCTAATTATCTACATATTAGCCTCCACCACCACTCGAATGTCATTGCCACCTAACCACCACCACCTCGACCTAATCTCATAGACACGTACAAACATAAATACCCACAATCCAACACATAACCTAATACAGATACATAGGAAATTGCAAGATCGCACTCCTAGATTGTACCATCCATATTTAAATCCTAACTTTGACATAGATCGTTGCCCTTGTCATTGTTCAAAGATATTGTAGATCTCTCATCACCACAACAACATCTACATATATAACAACGGAGACAGATTTTTAAGGTAGTGTTTAGCGGCAGACCTTCGAGGGGAAGTGACGCTGGGCAAGATGGCGATCACCCTACAGGCTAGCTATAATAGATATTTCACAGGAAGAAATACGAAGAAAAACACCCAAAGACAGAGAGAATTCTCTAAAATTCAATTCAACTTTATTAAACTCAGAATAACGAAAAATAACCCATAAGCCAGGTTATAGAGCTAAAATTTTTACCAAAAATGGCAAATTCCAATAGTCATACTGAAATAAAATATATAATAAAAGTATCTTGCGAAAAATCTAGCTCAAATCGAGTTCATAATCAACGGCAACTGAAATATTAAAATAAACGAAAAAAATAACAAAAAATGGAAATCTGGGAGTGAAAACAATGGATTTTGGCTCCGAAATTGATGCCCACCAAGCATAGCTAAGTGACCACGACGTGAGCTCTGAAAAGAGCTTTTTAATTGAGGTCATAATTGTGATTCTGATAACCGTAGTCAAAGTTATGACTAAATTATCAAAACGTGTTCAAAAACCGCCACAATTAAGAAAAGACCACGATCACTTGTCATCTTCCCCCAATTAAGAAAAGATCACGGTCACTTTCCATCTTTGCGTCGATCCGCCAACTTATGATATCTTAGCACCATCAATGTGCTATTTGACAACTTGACATCACTTGACTTGGAAACTTCTACATTAGGAAGACACGACCTAGCAGCAAAGATGACAATGTGAGTGAGTACAAATCTTTGTACATCGATCCACCATTGGACGTGAGAGGAGAAAGTGGTGGCTGGTTTTTGGTGATGGTGGCCAAAGTTGGTACGTGATTGTTGAAGTTGGTGGGTTCTGTAGATATAGGGAGCGAACAGAGATGGAGTTGAAAAGAGAGAAATAGAATGTCACACTTAATTAGTGTGAGGCGTAGGTGTGGGGTGGGTTTGTCGTGGGGGGCCTTGATTTTAGGGGAAAAAAATTGTATTTGATTATTTAAATGGGAAGTTAAAAATCACATGTTAGTGTAATTTTCCTCTTTTTAAAATTACAATGTTGGCCTCCAGTCCTTATTTGATATAGATTAAAATTAGATTATTAGTAAATTTTAATAAAATTTGATGAAATATGTGATTGAAAAGTTGTGAATACTATAAAATATGTTATTAAAATTTATTATTAATCTGTCTTAAAATTGTAATTCGATTTTAATCCAAATCAAACAAGGACCTTTTTTCTTTAAAACGACTAGCTAAGGAATTATAATAATTCAAACACACACTATCTTACCTAATACTTTTAAGAAAAAAAATTCTTGAAAACAAAAACACACGACTTTTAGTAACATTTCTATATAAGTTGAGAATAAGGTGAATTTTCTTAATGGTGGGGCAACAACGACGATGTTTGATTCGTGGGCATTGGAGGCTTGCACTGGTAACACTTTGCAAAGAGCCCAAATGTGTCGACTTGTCTAACAAAATTGGTCATGCTTGCCCATCCTCCGAAACCAAACCCGATCACGAAAACCCAGCCCACCACAAAGATGTTCAGTGCATACATGGCTGTCCAGCTTCTCATGAAGAATGGTGGCTTTGCAGCTGCATTCTGCAATCATTAACACAATAATGTAATGTAACCCAATTTTTATTTCTCCGTTTAATAGAATATCTTACAAATTGCATTCTTTTTAAACTAATGAAAAATCGACGATAACTCAATTAAACTAACCCATACCCAATCAAAGCTGACTCCAACTATCCATAACTTAGCTTTGAACATACCTTCACAGCTTTTTCGAATATTTGGTATGTTGAAGTAAATTGTTCTATTCAAAATCAATAAATCATTCTGTGTATTAAACATGTCATTTCGATCGTTTCAAGGACATGTGGGGATCGGGGAAGAGTCGATTTTATGTAGAAAATGAGGGGCAACCAGAAGCCAGCTAATATTTGACATAATACAACACCTAGAGTATAGCATATAACTAAATGAAAAGGACTTGCTACCTAAATCTTCTAGTGGTGTAGAAGTGTTTCCAAATCCATGCCATCAATGCAAATGTTTGTGTTTGTACCTTCCATTCCTTCATTAGTGTTTGAACACATAATTTAGTTAAATAAGTTTGTACCCTTCATAACTTTTAAACTTTACGTGAAGTATTAAAACTGAAAAGTATTAGAACTGATTTGCTGTCATCCATTTATGAAAATCGAGCATGAATAAGACAATCGATAAAAAAGAAAAAGGGAATTCGAGTCTACACGTGAGAGAGCACACGAGAGTTACCAGACGAGCAGTGGCTTTCCTGTAAGTGAGCATGTGGGCCAGAGCTGGGATGACGTAAACAGTGAAACTAACTAAAAGGGCACCAACTGCAGAATTAATGGGGCCAAAGAATGGGAAAATAATGGCCAAAAACCATATTGGTATCACCACTGGTAGTCTTGCAAGAGCCCTTAGGTATATGCTTCTTGTGTCATGCATCCCTATAACCTTCTCCCACACAAAGTATAGTGGTGTGCAGGCAAATCCAAATGTGATGAACTGCAAAAAATAAAAAATCTCACGACGAAAATTGTCCACTTATTTCTTGAACACCCAATGTAAATAAAGAACTGTGTCTCATTTCTATAAACTTAAAACTTTTAGATAAGATGGTTACGTGTTCAGCTAATTTACGATACTGAACTATGTAACGAGAGCTGAAACACATGTAAACAAGCAGACCTGGTGAATGAGCATGAGGATGACAGCCGCATCGCGCCATCTGGTCTTAGGGAGGAGGGAGAAGGCATTGGAGTGGTTGAGCAGCTTATCGCCAAATGCCCAATACATGGCCGAAGCTGATGGTAGAGTTAGGGTGAAAACATATAATGTGGCCAATAGGTAAATGTACTTGAACTTTTGTGGTTTCCACATTGCGTGCATTATTTCCCTATAAAAGTTCACACGACGACAAATTGATCAGAGCAAGAATATTCTTTTTACTATTGGAAACTGTAAGCAAATACCGTGTACTGCAAAAAAGTACTTTTGGTCCTATGTCTTGCACGTTTGGCTAATCTAAAAAATTTACTTGTATAAGCGAATAACGAAATTTTGAAGCTTTTTCCGGTATCTATTTAGCAAAGGGGAAGAGGACTTACCTGAAAACAAATAAATGTTATTCAGTAAAATGTAACTAGTGTCTAAATATGTTTTAAAAAAATTAATTAAATTTACTGTGTCATCCTTGCAATCAAAGAAAAAGAAAAATTAATGATACTGTCTGAGTTTCTATCCCTAGGTGACCGGCAAAAGCTGCAAAGAGAAGCTGTGCAGAAACAGCAACAAGAAGATAATATTTGTTCATGAATAATTGAGCAAATGGAAATATGGAATTAATTATAAGTAAAAAAGAAAAAAGCTTACACAGTGACAGCATGTCCACCGAAGGTATACAATATATTGGTGGCACCGGTGAAGTAAAGCACTAGCTTTGTTGGACCCGAATGTTGCACATCTTCAACCTTGTTTATAATATATTGCATTCATTCAGAAAAAAAATCAACGTACTACTTATTTACACATCTTTTGGTGTAAAATATATAGGCTCGACCCCTTTTATTAATATTGTTCAGTATTATTGAATCTACTTTGATTATTTATTACCTGGCCGTGAATAAGGGCTGCTATGGTTAAGTACCATGCCGTATAAGTGGTCATCCCGAGGCCTAGAAAGGACCAAATCCGGTAGTTGTGAAATGAAGGAATGAACACAGTCGTGGCACAACAAGCTCCAAATATATATGTCCAAGTCCTCTTGTCCAGTCGATCATTAATATAATATATGTTACTGTTCAAATCAAGAATCAAACTTTATTCAATCCCAGTACATGATTATATAGCTTATAATCAAGAAAAGTATGCATTTCATTACCTTGCACAGGCTATAAGTTGGATAACAGATCCAAAGAGGAGGAAAGTACAGTTGAAGGCTAAACCCACTGCTTTCCAGAATGGACCTAATAACCCATCCAATACTTCGAACCACTAAAATTCAAGAACACAATAAAACTTGACATAACTTAATTTTAAGAAGATAAGTATAAACTTATTCTCTGGAAAAGTAATTTTTAAGCACAACATGCATCTGAGGTGTAATTTGTCTCGGTAAAGTCGAAGGTGCCAACCTGAATGACATGGTTCTTGAAGCTAACGCCTTCTTTCTCCTTTCTGCTTCGATATTCGATATAGAGATCACTGATGAGATAGGCTGTCCAACTACCAAGAATTCCATAGAATAATTGAAACAAAACTCCAGATAACATTCCCAGTTGGGAGAAAGAATATGGCAAAGTTAGTAGTACTTGTGCCACCTGCCAAAAAGTTATCAAAAATAAATTAATATTTTTAATCTATTCTTTTGATCAATAAGAAGATCTGATGCAGAAATTCTATGCAATGAACGAAAAAAGTAGATATATACTTGATTTGAAGCACAACTGAACCAGGCATCCCATGAAGAGCCACCATGCCAGAGGAAGCTTTTGACACTGAAAATGGACTCTTCTTCTTCTTTCTCTTCTTCCTTTCCTTCATGTTCGGTTTCATTGAAAGTTGATACTATAGCTTCTTCTACTTGCTTCTGAGGCAACATTTTCTCCAATTTCCTGGAAAAAGAATATCAAAAGTTGTACATGATTGAGGTAGTTTCAATTCAGAAGTGCTAGAAAAGGCAATGAATGAGACGAAAGAATACAAGAACCAAAACAGCACGCCCCAGAAATCGAAAGCCAAGAACTCCTCAGATCCAAATTCAAAAATACAACCCAATAACAACATAAGCAAAAAAAAAAAACAATATTCACTTTTAACAATACCTTGTCTTGAATTTAGATGTCTTTTTGTTGAACCCAGATCTGAGATAAGCAAAAAAAACACTCCCTTGATTGAATCAAGTACACTTCAGGGACCCCCTCTTTCTTTTTTCACAGTGCAAAGTGAAATTTAAGCAAGAATGGATGCTGAAACGTACAGAGTGACAGTTTTAAGGTTTCTTCAACTCTCCAAGAATTAAGTGATAAGCTCAGTTAAATGCCTGCAAAAGCCAAAATGTTCATGGTAGCACAGAGTTTTACTTTCTTCTTTCTTTGTGGACACGCGCACTCATATATATAGGAGATAAAGAGCAGAAAAATATCTTTATTACAATCTAGTAAGAAGGAAAAGAGGACTTTCTGGTAGTAAAGTAGGCAGAGTTGTATATACGTATTCTAATTATCAACTTTTCCTTTTCTTTTCTTTTGGTTTTCAAATTCCTTTTTGCTTTCCTATATGAACTGTATTCCCGATTCTCCGTATATAGAGAGAGAGATTCGAGTGACTTTGGCGACACAGACTTGCTTCTCATCACTATAAAAGGTTGAACTCCAACCTTACCGACCTTGCCCTGAGCCATCGTGGAAGAGATAAATCGTAGGATGTGCCTCCCACGAGTCAGGGTGGAGAGCACATGGATAGGCCAAGGCTGTTAACCCATATGGTAATTCCCGCTTGCAACAAAGCAAATTCCACCTTGCGGGGAATCGAATCTGCACACTGCCGCGTTGAGCCCTATCCGCCCTCTCCTTTGCCACTGGGAGATATGCCCTGGGGGCGCTTCTCATCACTATACTATCATGAGAAGATAAACATGACTAATTTTAAACCATATAATTTTTTACTACTAGTAATAAAAAATCAGTTATTTTGGAAAGGACAATATTACATGTATATAATTTTTTTTACCTAATCCTTTTCCTATCACTTAGAATAGGGGGTGGGGATGACATTTGGAAATTTTTATATTCACGCGAGACCCGTGTGCGTTGTGAAAGAAGGGACAACTTTTAGTACTCCCAATTCGGTACAAATAGAATTATTCTTTCAGATATTTTGAAAATATAATTTGACTTTAAGCTCAGCCATACATGATTACTATTTATCTGGTATACCAAACACAAAGTCATTATTTATGTTGACATTCATTTTTAGGGTTTTGCTACTCCTCGATGTACAGGCCCCCTCATAATAGGAGAGGTTTACGGGTTTTGTTATTGGGCGCGAGCCCTCTATTGTGAGGAGGCTATACAACCCTGTACAAATAGCAAAACCCTCATTTTTATTCCTAATATGTAATATGTCATTTTATAGAAACTATCTTTTGTACAATGAAAATTTTGAGTATGATAATTAGTCCTTGTTTGATTTTTATTTTTTCCAAAAAAAAAAAAATCATTTTTTTCTCAGATACATTTTCAACTGTACATTCTTCTAATAAATAATTTTATCAGTCAAATCATAAGTTTTTCTTATTCTTTGATCATACATTCTTAAAAAAAAAAAAAAATACTTCTCAAAAAATAAAAATCAAACAAGGACTTGATAAATTATTTCACTTACTGAAGCCGATTTTCAGCCATGAACCATTGCCAAACCCCAATTTGGTTACGAAACTGCACCAACTGAATTAAGGTTTTCCTTACTATAAGATTTTCTAACTCGATATGGATATAATTGATCAATGTTACACTTTATTTCTTCCATGACATAACTTATGTTCAATTTAGGATTTCTTTGCACCATGGACATCGTGTGACGTATTTAAGGAAACTGTTACACAATAAAATTATCTTGAATGAAAAATAAATATAAAAAGAATGGTTATTTAAAAACATTCTCTTTATCTTTATGTTACTTAAACGTTAAAGTTGTCTTTACTTTAGGTAGTTGGAAAGCTCAAGTGTCGAGGTGGAGTTGACCAACTGCAGATTATCTGCTGTGGATGAGCCTGCTAAATTCATGGTCGAACTGTCTGTAGCAATGTATGATTTTCGCAAAATGCTATTTTGCCCGAAAATGTTTGATACTTGGGGTGATCGATCCTAACAAAATGCGCGAGTTCCACATAAATTAAATAATGCCTGACCCCCAAAGTATATGTGTTTGATCATCTTCTATGTCAATCATTATGTTCTCCTAATTCGATCCATAATTTTCAGTAGCAACTGTCCTTAAAACTCTGGTCATCAATATTCAAAAGAAGTCCTAGTTATTTAAGTAAAATACTAAAATCCACTCATGCTGGGATGCCACTGATATGCGTACGTTGACTGGTAAACAGAATAGCAAACGAGAGAGCCACTAGAATCTTGACAAGCATGAAAGCTCCGAGAGATTTCGTATCGACTACATCGATTAGTGGGGGAATCAATGATTAAGGTATTGGATTTTTGGCCACAAGGTCTCACGTGGGTCCCACAGCCCAAAATAAAGTGTAGGAAGTGCTTGTAAATGATTTTAAATTATAAGTTGATAAAAATGAGTTGAGATAAGTGAAATACTTGTGAATATTTCGAAATGTATGAATAAAAAATAATATAAATATTTGTAAACATTAAACAATATATAATATATTAAATATCATATCAAGTGAGAATAATTTTTTGAACAATTATAATCCCATTAATTTCAATTATTTTAATAATATATAATTTTTTATTTTTCAATATATATTTAATTTACAATACAAAATTCTTGTTCATGTATGTATTCTCTATAATCAATTATCAATTAATTAACATTTACGTTCATTTAATTTGTATTAATTAGTATTTCACATTCAAATTTATGTGTCACTTTTATTAATTCTCAATTAATTAATATACACATTCATTTAATTACTATTAGTTAGAATTTTAGTGCAATTCCTTATTCATGTCCATGTATGTTAATTAACATTCATTTTCACTTAATTGAAAATTAAATTATATTCATTTAGTATAAATGATTTAATATTTATTGTCACGTATATATTCCTTGGTATTAATTTTAAATTAACCAACATTCACGTTAATTCATGTATCGTATTTGCAATAATTCTAATAATCATATTTATGCGCATTTTATGTATTTAGCAATAATTCTAATAATCATATTTATGTGCATTTTATTATTTACTTGAATGTATAATAATTAGTCTTTTACTTTTAGATGCTTGCATTTCTCTCATATTTAGATCAAAATGGTGAATGGGAGGATCAAATATTTTTTTCACCACACATATAAAGTATTACAGTATAACGTGCAACGCATGTTCAACATTAACTAGTTTATAAAAATGAGCCAAACATACGCTTGAGTTTCATGAATTGCACTACAAATTTTTTCTAACAAATAGTAGTATTTATTATATACTTTTGTGAAACAAGTAATTTGTTAAATTTGGCTAATTGCTTAGTATTTGCAAAAACGAATAAGAGTAAATTTTACTTGTTAGTAATGTCTTGATACAGAAATTGTCGTAAACATCAACGTCAAACTATATTTCATCCAATAATATCAAGAAGTATGAAAGTAAGATCTAATTCAAGCAGTACTAGGCTAGTGATCTAAATTCAAGACTCATCTAGATATTCTCAATTTATATTTATGAGCACTTTTGTTTTATGTTTATGATCCGTCTGGATCATTCATTCTCCTTATAATGGTAATTTCAATTTTTTCGACCATTCTAACGTAAGAGTTTGTTGATTGTTAATTTTGGCTTATAAAAGGTCTGCTGATAGCATTGTTTCGAAAATTGAATCCAACGGATAAATTCTACTCAAAAATTGAGAATCCCATGATATTTATACACAAAAATCTAAAAATAAAAACCTTTTAGAACAATTCAAAACACTTCTATTCACACTAGCCATATTTATTTATTTTATTATCGAAACGAGGAGTTGATTATTAACTGTCTTTCACTATCGATATTGGGAAGGTTGATCAACGAATTGGTTTTTAGGAAAGAATAGTCTGAGTATTGATGGAAAATGACCAAATAATTTGGGCCCACATATACTATGTGTACCAAAAGTGTCAAGTCCAATGACCCTACGCCGAAGTTGCAGGACCATCGACTTAGCCCCCATTGAATTTCTTTTACTTTAATTTAATTTTTTTATCATACTCACTTTCAACCATACAATAAAATATTTTAAATATAAACATAAAACTTTTCTTTACTTTTTAATCATATATTCTTCGAAAAATGCTATTCAAAATTATATTTTTTAAATTGTAAGGCCACCAAATAGAGGTTGAGTTGATTTTTTGAATTTGATTTGAGTTACTTAAAGATTAATGTCTCAAATTCATCGAAGTCACATCTTGTCAATGTTGATTTGATTATCGTATGCAAAATTTTATTTTTATCTTCGTATTTCAAGATTTAAGATATATAATGAGTGTTTGTTTAATAGACTGCACAATTTTGAACCTTTGTTTTATTCATTATTAGTTAAA
The DNA here is from genome assembly GCF_002742605.1 of Olea europaea var. sylvestris. Lineage (NCBI taxonomy): Eukaryota > Viridiplantae > Streptophyta > Magnoliopsida > Lamiales > Oleaceae > Olea > Olea europaea. The sequence continues at coordinate 14,346,201 of NC_036253.1, read as the reverse complement.
ATATATGTCACTTTGTTTTTAATAATAATAGTTCCTAGAAATAGCAAAAAAGTAAAAAGATTTAGATTTTGTAATTATACTTAATGGAACAATGAAAGATGTAATTCTGCGAAATTTTGTGGACTAAATTTAAAAATAATAATAATAATAAATACCAAAAGCGAAGGCATAATATGAAACACATCCCACTTTGAAGAAAATATAGGTGTATGTTATGTTATTCTTCATTTTTTTATTGTTAGTTTTTATCCCCTTATCGTACTTGTAATTTTGTAATTTTTAAATTTTTTTAAATTTTTTATATAGTTGTAATTTTTCGAAATTTGAATAAAACTTTAGAAACATATTTAGTACATTGCATATTGCATGTGACTAAGATCCTGTTTGATTTTGCTAAAAATTAGAACTCTGGAAGATTTTGGTAAAAGTTGATAAAGCTATGAAAGATGTAATTATATAAAAGTTTTGTCAACTAATTTAATAATAATAATAATAAAATACCAAAAGTGAAGGCACAATATGAAAAATGCCCCCCACTAGATGAAAATATTATTTTTCATTTTCTAATGTTCGTTCTTATCTCTTATCTTCATACACTTTTTTATCGTACTTTTAACTTACGAGATTTTTATTTAGGTGTAATATTTTTGGAGATATATTTAGTACATTGCATGTGACTAAGCTCCTATTTGATTTTGCTAAAATTAGAGCTTTGGAAGATTTTGATAAAAATTGATAAAACTGTAATTTTCATAATATATATGGTTGAAAATGAGTTTGAAAAAAATAAATTTTAATGAAAGAGGCTAAAGGGGGGCTAAATAAGATTAAAAAAATAAACAAGAAAAAATTGATTAGTTTTAATATTTATTCAACACGTTACTAATGCAACCAAATTATACTTTTGACGTTTATAAATATCACATGCTTCATATGAAGATGTTGTGCCTACTAAAAGGATCAAATCTAATGCCTCGTTTTATCTCATTTTCAAAATTTAACTTTTCTCAAATTTATTTTAATTAATTTTTATAAATAAATTAATTTTTTATTTCCAGATTTTTGTCACACATCATTTTTTTTAATTAAAAAAAAAACTACCTTTTAGGAAATTCATTCTGAAAAATTTTCAATCAGACATGGGCTAGGAAAACAAACGAGACTCTCTGCTATGTCATGATGACATCAACATGATGGCATTCCAGAAATCAATCTATAAACTCATACCTTTGCATTAATTAATGAGTTCAAGTTATCTAAAAAAATGAGAAATTAAAAAAGGAAGACAGACAGAAAGGGTATTATCCTACGAAAAGGAAATGTTAAAAGTTGCCAAGTGGGTAAAAAAACATGGGTTTACTACACAATTTAGGCCTAAAACATTGACTAAAACAAAAGTCACATTATATTTTCTCATCTCAGTGGACTTAATCCTCAATTCGAAACTTCACAATTTTGTTCAATTAACATGATAAATAACGTTGTTTAGTGACATTTGACATTTAATAATGTCATGTATATGATAATTTTTTGATTGAATGTTCATTACTATAGCATTGTAAAACTTAGGTGACTATTATTGTAAGAAAATTACTTTAGTGATTTGTGGAGAATGGCACAATGATGTTGGGTTGGACTCTTTGAATTGATGGGCTTGGGGGCCGGATCCTTACATGTTGAATTGATACCGATTTGCTTCTTGGCAAAAAACGTGTTGCTGAAACACAACTTCTCTTTTATAAGAACAAATGTGCTTGATCTCACAAGTGTCACCTCCTGCACCGTTGGATGGAGACCTTCTAGTGCCTTCAATATTTAATCTAGACTAGAGTTTGAGACGCCAGACTTTTCATTCTCTCTCTTCTCTTGAACTTTCTCTGAATTCTTCGTTTTCTTTCTTCTACATTCTGAAATAAGTCCTTGTTGATGAAATAAAAAGTCTATAATAGTCTCATCTATTAAATACTTTTTGTGAGTTTATTTTTGTTTTATCAATTAACCACTTCTGGATTATTGCATCTCCTAGAAACGTTAGTATAGAATACATCCATCTTAAAGAATTGATACGTGAACATATTCAAATTAAAATCAAAATCAAAATCAAAAGAAAAAATATAAAAATCTGAATTCGAGTGACATTTCATCATTGCTTCAAATAGGTCAGAACTTTCCACGTCTTAAAATAATCAACTAAGTTTTCAACTTGTTCTACTGAGAAAAAAAATCCCTAAACCCTAAACTCCCCAAACTATTTCTTAAAAGTTGAATGCGAATGAAAAGAGTGAATAAGAAGGAATATTGTATGGATGAGTAAGAATAATAAGAGCACTTGATTTGGATATTATGTGAGATGCCTAACTTTATGGATACAGTGGCATGTGAATTGTGTTGGGTTTAGGCGTGACCATTCCCACTGCCATTTTCATAAATAAGAATTATAAAGAGTGCTCTTTGGCTCATTGATTAGCGTAAATTACATGACTGGGGATGATAGCACCTTCGAGTTAGAGATGGCAAAATAATCTATCCAAACCGATTGGCTTGGTGGGGCAGGGTTGGAGTCCCCGCCCCGTCTCGGGTTGTAGGGCAGGGCACGAAGAAGTAAAATAAATAAATAAAATTTGTTAGTTTGAGTATTATTTGTTTTAAATTTTATAATTTTGAATTTTGTATTTTATTTTCTAACTCGAAATTTTGAAAATGTAACCCCATCCTGTCTAAGGCTGGGCAGGGCGGGGTGTCCCGCCCCACTGCCATCTGTACGTCGAGTGTTGGTATTATGACACGTTTGACCCTTTTCTTTCAGTAATTTGATTTTTTTTTTTTAAATAATGACAATAAGTACTAAGTTTCAATAGTCCGGAAATACTGAAAATTTTCTCCTAATTTTATCATGGATTTATTTTGAAGAATTTCGGTCAAAGAACGAGGTGTCTGAGTCAAAACGTGACCTCGGCTGAATGATGAATGTTGTAAGGTAAGGAAATATGGTAGGGCCAAGAAAATTTAGGACAGATAAAATATTAAGGGGGCCTATTCAGATGTGGAAGATAAGGACCATTTTGGATTGAATGCCTTCTCCTACCCTACAACTTGATTCCTCCTCTATCAGCACAAATGGGTGGGGTTTGCTTAGCTGTCAGGCTTGGCCCACTTCCGTTCACTATGTCCCTATTCTTCCCCATTTTTCTTTAAACGCTCTTTAACCACGCATTTTACGTGACTCACAAATTTTATCAATTTTTTAATTATATATATATTTTTTAATTTTTATTAAATTCTACTAAAAATTTATTTTTAAACAAAATCAAAAGAAACTTTGTTGTCGATTTTACATTGCATAAGTGCATGATTCGTAACAAGTAATAAAGTGAACGTGAATCTAAGTATCGATTTCATTAGGAACTGATATTTAGTTGAGTTTCCAAGTAACTTAACTAATTGAATGTAAAATCACAATAGATAGATGAGATGATGGTTATATTAACAACCCAAGATTAACTAATCTAACATAATCTAAGGGTAGGAAGAAGTTATGATTTATTGATTAATTGAACAGACAACAGGACCATGTATACGCCTATAATCTTTCATATTAACATTAATTTCACAATTTGACAAAAATTATTTGATATGACGATAAATGTTCCCACATCGTTCGATACTCTTTCCCAAGATCAATCAAACACGTCCTCACATATGACTAAGCAATATCCCTATCTCGTATTCAAATATACAAAGATGCTTTAAAAACACAAGAACATCAAATAGATCATAAAAATCATAGGCTTACCTAACGTCTATTAGTCGCTATGGGGTTGTGTACTCGCCCCATTACCCGTTTAACGTGGGGCAAGATAGGGTCGGGTCGGGTCGGGTCGGGAAAATGCCCCGTTTACGTATTCGTTCCTTTTTAAAAAAAAAAATTCATTTTATTGTCCCAATTTATTCAAGTGAGACAATAATATAGTTACTAAATTTTTAATTAATTTACTTATTTTTAAAAGTTAAATTATTCGAATATATTTAGCCCCCATTTGACCCCCCATTTTGTGGAAATGAAAATTGGATGAATAGTATTTTTTTGAAAAATGAGTGATTGAAAAAGAAGGAAAAATTTTCGATTTACGTGTAATATTAATTTATGAAAGATTTGTGGTTGAAAATAGGAGAGA
>NC_036253.1:14248617-14341268 GCF_002742605.1 Olea europaea var. sylvestris | reverse complement strand
TAGTAATGAAAGAATATATTTACATGGCAAGAATCAGGTTAAATTCAATACCCCAATTGGTTTCAATGAAGTGGTCCAATAAATTAAGGAAAGCAAATATTCTGGCCAAAATAGTAATGTGAGTTAAAATTGCTACGATCGCACAACAATTGTTTCTAACTTACATCCCCTAGCTCGCACCTATAGAGCGTGCTATTGCACTCCTATAGGTTTGGGAGAAGTACGTTTTAGTCCCCAATTTTGCTTTTTCGTCCAAATTGAGTTCTTTCTTCTTTTTACCTTTAGTTCTTTATAATTTGGTCTTTAACATTCCTCAATTGTCTATATTCGTCCCGATGTAAGTTTAGAAAGGTTTCGATTGATTCGCTACACATTTCAAAGGGTAGATTTAGCTCCCGAAACCTATGAATCACTTTTGATTGCATCTATAAGCCTTTCAATTGATCAATTACGATCTTGTTGATCATCATTTGCTCTGAATCAACTCCAATTAAGCTTCGATTTTACCTTTTCATGTCAATTGTATATGTACGCATCCGAGTTGGAATTTTAACTACAATTATATATTTATGCCTAAATTAGGTAGATTTCCCTCGATCATAAAAAATTTTAAAAAAATAAAAAAGAAGAACAAAATGCCCAAGAGCTATGCATTTGTTACCGCTATGCCTAACATAAGAATGGAATTAGCAATATAGGAATCTTTGTGCTAGCCGTATGTGGAGAGAATCACACGTACAGTAATGAGGAGTGTTTGCCTCCATCTAAGTAAAGAAATCCTAAATAAGAGTATAATATTACTTATCTGCATGTCTTTATCGAGTTTGGGAGTTCCCTAAAAATATCAACTTTACAAGAGCGGGTGGTTGCTCAAAACTTACGTATTAACTATTAGTATATTAGGGTCGAATGGTTACAAATTTTCAAACTTTAAAAGTGAGGTATTAAGTCCAAAAACTATTTGGATCCTGTAAATCTGGTTTTTGATGTGAGGAAAATTGTAATTTTGGACATTAAAATAGTTCGTGGCCTTAAGTTGAATTGGAGATAAATGCTAAGCCGTTAGAAGGTTTTATTTTCAAAAGTGAGTTAGTGAAAGTCACATGCGATTTTAATATCTACAATATAGTTCTAGTTTTGAAGGTTGATGATCAGTAACCATACCACTTGAAAAGTAGGGAAAACCAACCCTAATTTACAGGCTATTATTTGCATACGCAAGTAATTTGATATTTTAGCCATGACTATTTACAACCCTTGTTTTCTTTTTGGAATATTTTGAGAGAGTAGGAGACACAAACTTCGAATCCAAATTGATGAACAAATGGGAGCAAAGACGTAAGGAATATGCTTCGTGAAAGTGATATTTGAGATTAGATATTATTTTTGGCTTCACTTCAGCAAATAGCTTAGTAGATATGAAAAACCTTGGGTGAGTTTGTGTTGAAAAAAATGTAGGAAAATCTGAAAATTTAATGAACTTCAAGGCACGAAAAATATTATCTTTTAAGAGATGTTTCTCCCCTATCCAATAAAGTTACAATTGGGGTATGATAGAAAATCTCTCTCAGGATACAATAGAGGTGTTTGATTCAAATTGTGACTATTTGATAAAACCAAAAAGACACTCAAAAAGAACTGATTGATGCCAAGAGAAAGAGAAAAGAATAATTTTTTTTAATGTGTTTTGCAAACGAGAATTCGCCCAGAATTTATAAAAATTGAGGCAACCGTTTGAATAGGTGTGTCCCTTGAAATTTTTGCATACATCTGTTGGAAGTGATTGTTAAAAACGAACAGATGCGCGGCGGCAAACAGTAGTTCGAGCGGCAAATCATTCGCAAAACAAAAAAATAAATACATTTAAAATGATGAAAAATATCTAACAGTTTGCACAAAGTAAAAGTGAAAATTTTTCAAAGAAACTTGAACACTTTTGTTTTTAAAGTTTTTTGATTTCTTGGAAAAGAAATACATATATATGTTCTTAGCATCTAAAAACGATCTTCAATAAAGGGATACGAAGATTCACACCATAATTTAAAGACAGTTTCTTCCCATTAGGGCTATCTCTCAAGAGACTTAAGGTAGGAACGATTTAAAATTGTAAGTTATATAGATTTACGTTAATCCATTCCAAATTTATTTCTCAATACCACAAACTCTCTAAAGTTTTGTATAAATTCAAAACTTTCAATATCAATTTTATTTGAATAAATGTCCAACATTTTCTCAGAAATAACTAGATGTAAAATAAATAAATAAAAAAAAAGAAAAAAAAGAGAGGAAGTGAATTTTGTTTGGACTTTTATTATTATTATTATTATTATTATTATTATTATTATTTTCTTTCCAAAAATTGCAAACAAAAAATTTATATTTTTTTTCCCCGAAGACAACCAAATCCTCAGTGGGCTGGACAGCAAAATCGTGCACCTGTATTTTCTATTACCCAGCAAGATTAATTTGACATTTTAATTCTAAATTACATTAAAAATCTCACAAAAAGGTACTTGGATTGCAATCTGGAAAATATTTTGATGCATATTGAAATAACACTTCTATGTATAAAAGGTATTCAATATACAGAGAATCCCTTTCCCGAGTCCATGTCTGTTTTCGACGGGTCTTATCGTAACAGATTTGTCCCATGACAACAAAAACAATTTTTATATTTCATACACTAATGAAAATATTCCATATTAATAGATTAGGCCTATAACCATTAGTTCTAATATACGAGATCTTGTAGCATTTACTAAGATAATGAGACGTGAATTGATAAAATTGTCTACCCTAAAAACTCTACATTTTCGTTTCTCTTCCTATTTCTAATAAAGCCAAAATATTGTTTTTGGCAAAGCCCTAATCATTAAATGAAAGATAATTCTTCAAGAGTAAGGATTCCATGGATTCGATTTCTTTGTCGAGTCACGCACACGAGGCTGTTGAGATTGTGGCAGACAACAACAATTTCTTATTGAAAATTTGTGCAGATTCCCAACACAGTTTTCTAAGTGGATTCCACTTCCCCCACTACAATTGCATCTTGTTCGTAATTCTTGGAATCTTGACTAAATAATAAATTAATAAGTGAAAACAAAATTTAGATATTTAATAGTACCAAAGAACAAAGAAATTTTAAAAAATAAAAAATATCCGTTGGAAGTCCGGTTTTTTATTAATTTATATAGAAGTACTAAAATGGAACAGCCCGTCCAATCTACCCAACCAACATCCATTATAATTAGACACGTTATGGGCCTTAATTAACCAATGTAAGAATAGCATAAATCTAAGTTTGACTTATGTTTATAAACATTCAAGTCAATTTTTATCCAAATTCATAAGTACTACTCAATTATTCGCTATCCATTTTTATCTATTTATAATTCAAATTATTTATAAAACTTAATAAACATGCTAAGACAAGTGTAATAAGTTAAAAACCTTCAAGGCTAAGTTTGAGAATTTTTTTTTTTTTTAAATCACTGCTTTTGACCGATTTTTGATGACACCGTTCATGAGGGGTTGGAAAAATAGGTGTTTACTAGTTTTTCGGGCACTGATTATGGATGGTTTAAAAACCATCCAAAATCAGTGGAGTGTAATTTTGATTGATTCTCTCAATCAGTCAAATCGATGGGTCAAGGGCTCCTTCTCCCTCCCCTTCTTCAAACTCCGATTCGTATTTTTCATAGAGAAATCTCTGATCAAAGATAGAACAAAATTCGTTTTGCACTGGGCAAGTATCAACCCCCATACATGGTTTTACGACTTTGCAGAGATCTGTGTTTTTGGTAAACAGTCGCTCGGGCACCAAACATTTCTATATCACTGCATTTGATATTTTTGTTCTGACAGTGTGATGGAGAATGGATGCTTGGCCTTTTCTCATATTCTTTTTCTAATTTTACACCTTTTATAAGATAACTATTTCCAACAAAAATATTTTCTTCAAAACTAAATCGTAAATAAAAAATATATTAATTAAAAAATCATTTATAAGCAAAATATTAACTAAAAACTTATGTATAAGAAAAAATTACACTATAATTTAAAAAATACTTAGAAGTAAAATATTTCTTATAAGATAAGAAAATTACATTGTAATTAAAAAATTACTCATAGATAAAAAATAAAAATAAAAAATCACTTCTATGTAAAAACTTATTTATAAATTAAAATGCTCCTAATAAGACAAAAATTCACTTATAAAATATAAAAAGTTACTTATATATAAAAATTAAGTTAAAATTATTTAAAAGTATAAAGTTAACTTATAATTGTAAAATTTATTTATAATTAAAAAAAATTAACTTAAAATTTTTAGTAAATATTTAATCTTATATAATTTTTTAAGTTATGCATTAACTTATATGTAAAATTACCTATAAGTAGAATATTATACGAGTAATAAAATTTCATTTTAAAATTTTTACTAAGGGACATATATGATATATGTAAATTTATTTAAAAAAAAAAAAACTTTCAGAACTATTGGATAATCAACTATCAAGCATATTTTGGAGAACTTTAAAAATTAATACTAAAAATCAATCAAAATTTTGTCCGAATAAATTGGAACTTCCTTTGTGCTTACTATGGGCGTTAGACTGACGATTAGAGCTGCCAATGTAATTGAGCCAGGCCCATCAAGAGAGTGACACATATATGACCCCGTTTGGTACCTTTTTTTTTTTAAATGTATTTTTCTCTTTCTTTTTTTTCAACTACACATTCTTCATTAAAATAATATTACACGTAAATTAAAAAAAAATTTTTTATTTTTCAACCACACATTTTCCATCAATTTACTATTAAAAAATACATTTTTACATAAAAATGTCTTCCAAACACCCTCATATAATTCTGACTTCTTTTATGTGAAAATTACGCCCTTGTTTGACAACTATTATAATGAAAAATTTGGGTAAAATATATTTTGTAATAGAAGTTTTTTAAAGAATGTGTGGTAAAAAAAATGAATTTTTTTATTTACGTGTAATATTATTTTATTAAAGAATGTGTGGTTGAAAAGAAGAGAGAAAAAATATTATTTAATGTGAACGAAACAAGGGCTACATTACAGCCTATTTTTAAATATTACGGTGCTAAAATCAGTGATTGTTTAAATAATCGTAAATCAAGTCATAATTCAACCATTAATAATAATAATATTATGAGATTTACCCACGTCATCCCACCCCTCCCTCCCTCCAAATGTGCAATCTCTTTTCTCTTTCTATCATTTAGTTTCTCCCACAAGTTTACATTTTTCTCTTTAGTTCTCTGACCAAGCTTTAGTCTTTCTCTCTACCCATTTTTTTTTTCTTTTTCATTATTCCATTTCTTTTTTTTTTTTGACATCCAGGTATCCACCTTACAGTGACTAAATCCTGGAGTATACACTTTGGCCCCTCAAGTTGCAGACAGGTTAAACTGCAGGTTGTGCCCCAAACTGATCAGTGCTCAAGAACCCCCCAACTGATCTGCCAAAGTATCAAACAAGTCGTTTCCCACCTTTGTACCTTGCCTTCCAATAGAGCTCCTGCCTTCCAGGATAAATCCTGCCTTCCAGGAGAATATCTGTCTTCCAAGAGCCTTCCAAGAATCGAACTCACGATCTCTGATCTGCTAGCCTTGAAGCACCTCATCTTTGCCAGTTGGGATGTGCCCTGGGGGCGTTATTCCATTTCTTTGCTTCTATCAGAAGTTGTTGTAGGTAATGGTGGGATTTCTTTATGCATTTTGCACAATTTGCTGACTTAATTTCTATCACTTTGCTCATTGCCCGCACTCACAAGTCCCAGTGATAGTAGTGATGGTGGTGTAGTTGGTTGATGGTTTTTTGTGGGTGGGTTTCTGATTCTTTTCATCGTGACGGTGTTCACGAAGACGATGGTGTTGGTGCAAGTGTCGATTGGTGGTGCTAGGTTTGGATTGGGTTGGGGTTGTATAAACAAGGTCTGTGATCAAGAATTGGGTTAATCTGTGATCAATAAATAACATGTGACTTGTGCTCAATGACTTGTGATATGTGAACTGATAACATATCACATGTCTTTGTTCACTTGTTACAGGTCACAGATCAATGTTCATAGGTTGCAAATCATATTCTATAGGTTATAGATGTTTGCAGGTCTCAAGTTATGGTTCATAGGTCTTATAACTCATAGATCTCATATCACATATATCCACAGATCACATGTTATAGTTCACAGGTCAATATTCATTGGTCACATGTTATAGTCCATATGTCACAAGTTATTATTCATAGGTCACACGTCACTATTCACAAATCACGAGTCTTATTGTATATATCATTGATGTTCACATGTCAAAGTTACTTAGTGACATGTCACCATTCATATGTAGCAGATCAACGCCTACAGGTTACATATCTAAGAAAATTGGCTACAGGCCATTAGAACAATATCACAGGCAATGTATTGCAAGAAAATTGGCTACATAACATTGATTTCTTCAAACTAATCACAAATTCAATTAATTAGATTTCAACGTTGAGAATTGAAGTTATTTGAACTGGTAAGTATTCTGTAAATTATACTAGATGCTGTTTTCTAATTTTTAATTTTAAAAAATAGATTTAAATTATAGCAATACTACTCAATTGTCGCTGAAGAAGATGATCAGTCGCTGGCGATGCTCAGTCGATGTTCTTCAATGGTCGTTATATTTCTTCCCTTTATTTATCTGAGTCAGCAAGTTTAATAACCTCTGAGTGACGATCAGTTCGTTACTAAAGAAGATGCTCAGTTGTCGACAATCTCTATACATTCTATCTTTCTCTTTTTTCTTTTTTTTTTTTAATTTTTTGACGAAGTTATTTAGATGTTAGCAATTGTGAGAGTGGATGTCGATGATTGTGGAAGGGATTGGAAACGAAGGTGAATGGCAGTGATTGTGGCCTAGACTGGAAAGAGATTGAAATTATTTTATATACAATTAATTATTTAATTAATACAATTTAATTATCTTTGAAAAGGTAAACTTGTTTTCTTAAAATTGAATTAGCCTAAGCTTAAGTCCTAGAATATGATATTTTTTCCCCTTCTTTCATTTGTTATTTTATATGTTACTAGGCTTCCGTTTGGCTCCCATTATAATCCATTTTCTCTCCATTCTTATTAATCACACATTTTCAAATAAAATAATATTACACGTAAATCCAAAATTGTCCTAAATAATTCCAAAATTGTTTATCTTTTTTTAACCACACATTCTTCAAAAAATACTATTCAAAAAATTATAATCTCGAATAATGGCGACCAAATGGGGCTAGATTTATAACTAGTTGGACACTTCAAATTGTGCATAAAATAAGTGGAAATAACACCCACCCTTGGTTTTAAACTATCTAATTCAAAATTAAGATTTAAAGGTTTTCTTTTTTGAAAGTCAAATTTTAGATATTAATAATAATATTATAAAAATTAAGTTATTCTACATATTCGCCCCACCATTATTAAAAAAAAGATTAAACCCTAACCTTAAGGGTCCCCCACCACCCCTGCCCTGGAGCATCGTGAGGGAGGTAAATCGCAGGTTATGCCTCCAAGAGTACAGGGTGGAAGGCTGCTTGTACACTTGCACTTACCCAAAAGTCAAATCCATATTTCAGGATTCGAACCCTTGACGCAGCAGCCTCAAGCAAAGCTGGATTTCTCCACCCTCCCCTTTTATCACTTGGAGATGTGCCCTGGGGGCCGCCCCACCATTATTTATCATACCCAAACCATAATTACTTCTCTCTCTTCTTTACTTCTCTATACCTATCTATTCTCTCTATCCCCAACTTCTCTTCACGACTCTATCGAAACCTGATTTGTGCACAGATCTCTCTCTCTCTCTCTCTCTCTCTCTCTCTCTCTCTTCTCTACCAAAGTCAAACCTTTGTGAGAAGAGGCATACAGTTGGGGTGGAGACGACATCGCTGACAGAGGCACCGCTCTAGACTATTTGCAACACTGAGCGAGGTATTGCAGCGACAATTCACTGGTGTTGCAGCGATGCGGAGATTACAATGTTGCTTTCATGGAGGATAATAGGGAAATAACAAATTAAAATATAGGTATTTCTTGGTGGTATATAATACTGGAGAAACCGATATAGATATTATGGTACTATGGATTTGTTGAGGTAATGGTAGAGGCAGTGACAGTTTGGAAATTTTTGGTGGGGGTAATGTTGTAGAGACAAAGATAGATGAGGTGATATTTGGTGGGGCATGATGGTGAGATGGTGGTGGTGATGGTTTTGGTTATGGATCGGGTGCAATGGTGGTGGTTGTGGTGGTGATGATCATCGTGTTGACTGTAATAATTTTGAATTTCAGTTTTTAGTGATGTTTGGGGGTTGTGGGGGGTGATGTTGATGGTTTGATGTGGTAGTGATTGTGGTCATCTTGGTAGTGGTGCAATGGTGTGGGTAGGTGGGTGGTGGAGATGGTAGTTCTGGAAGAGGTGGTTTTAGCGGTGATGCAGCAGGCGGCAATAGTGAGATAGTGGGTACAAATGATTTGGTTGATTGTGACCAATAAATTGGTTTAATGTATGGCCAATAAACAATATGTGAGAAATGAAATAGATAAATTGTGATCAATAAATAATGTATGACCTAAAAATTAGTTTATTTATGACCAATAATTTAATAATTTGTGACCTAAATATACTTTGTGGCCAATTAATTTGATGTTTTGTGATCATGAAATAAGTTGTGACTTATAAACTTTGTAATTTCTGATCAAGGAATAACGTATGACCTATTAATTTGATAAATTTGTTACCATGAAATACTTTGTGACCTATAAAATTTTTTAATGGGACCAAATTGTATAGAATTATGAGCTTATATAATTATGTTTAGTTCATAAAATATATATTTAATTAATTATTTCAAAAATAAAATTTAATTAATATTTGATTTGTGAAGTTTTAAACCTTTTATCTTAATTTTGAAATGAGTAATAATTAAACTCTTAATTATGAATTTTTCCTATAAAATAATTTATGGCCATGAAGTCGGTGAATTAGCCGAGGTTGCAATCCCCAAAGTTGGGTTTTCCAAATCTAGCTTATTTTTATATACCGATTTAATTGTAATTTATTTCTAAGAACTCATACGTTGTACTACTATCTTGAGATATTCTATGAATAACTCGAAAATAATAGAGAAATTACTTGTACTATTATGTAACAATTAATGTACAAATAACATTATTCATGTTCAAATGCATGAGTGAAAACGGATTGCAATAAACATTTAGTTAATGGTTCTCTTCGAACACTAGAGTGAACACTTTTAAAATTTGTTTGCAATAAACTAGAAATCCAAAATTCAATAACTTTAATGTAACACGACTCGTACAAATTTTAAGTGTGCAAATAATAAAAGAGAACAAATAAAAGATGAAAACACAATGCATCTAAGAATGGCGTGGCCACATGTATACAATCAATTATATAAATGGAATACAATTAATTGTCTCAAGATTTGGAATTACAAATATAATCGATCACATCAATAAATAAACTATAGTATAAAATAAATAAATGAAATTAAAAAACAAATAACAAATTTCCCATTTTAGTTTTCAAGCGGTCAACGGAGTGAAATCAAGCCTTGCACTACTCAATGAAGTATCCAAACTTTTCTTCCATTAATCAGAATAAGAACGTCATTTTTATTTTCATGTTTATGGGTTTAATTTTGAAGCTAAATGTTGATGCATTGGAAGATGATTTTGTGTTGAAGTGAAAATTATTTGTAGTTTGTCCAATATAGGAAAATGAACAAAACAATGAACACTTTATATATTCTACCTCTTTCGAATAGTGTAATTATGTATAGCATAGAGACTCTCCACATGTGTGCACAAGGAAGTACAAATCAGGATCAAATCAAAACTCTAATCCTTGAACTTGTGTGCGAGTGCAACCTGCGTACACGAATTTCGGACTGAACCAAACTAACTCTTTCAACTCTCAAAACCGAAATATAATTGTGGGTTAATAGTGATGTTAATTGTGTAACACCCATAGCTGCTTGTTGTAAAGTCACTTATTATGGAGTCTTATCACTCATGTTAGAGCAAATGTATTAGAGCCAATTTTTCCAATGCTAGATGTCCACGAATTCTCTCTCTTTGTTGTTTGCATAACATTCTCAGTATTCCATCTACAAATAATTTTGTTTTCTGTCGAAGCTTTGGTGGTCGTGATCATATATAATTCAGTTCATCGGATTAGCATTTGTAGTGCTGAGACTTTGCTGGTTTTCTATTGTATCCTGGAAAATAGACGTCCGAACTAAATCTCAAGTACCTACAGTGAAGGAGATAATCTATTTTAAGGACGTTGTTTAATACACAGGCCTCGATTTGCACAATTTTGTCCTTTTAACGATTATATATTTACGCAGTATTATTTTATGTTCGATTTCTTTCTAAAATAGTAACCATTGTTATATTATGCTATATTACTTATTATGTTTTTAATTTATATAATTCTGTATATTATCTTCAACAACAAACTTAAAACAAATTCGATAATAGAACAAATAAGTTCATTTGATTTTCATTTATAACTAATATTCATTTCATTTTTCAGAAATGGCAATCGAATCAACTAACATGGATGTAATCCAAACTGTGGCTACTTGGAGTAGAAATATAATACTGAGGATACTGGGGCTAAGAATTTATTATTGACAAATTCTTAGATTATAAGATGGTAGACTCCAAAACAATGATAAGTCAGTGCAATGGATTTTACATAAAATTCACTTTGAGGGGATGAATTTGAGTGAAACTTTTCAAGTGGTTGCAATCATTGAAAAGCTACCTATGGCTCGAAAGGATTTCAAAAATTACTTAAAGCACAGGTAAAAGGAAATGACCATTGAAGAACCGATATACTTCGAATTGAAGAAGACAACCAAAGTTCAGAAAAGGAGTTCAATCCTATTCTGTATTGTGGCTAACACCAATATTGTTGAGCATGATCAAAGTTCTAAGACCTACAAGAATAAGCCTGGGCTATCTAGTGGCAACAGGGCCAAGTTGGGATCAAAAGGTGGAATTTCTAAAAAGAGATTTCGAGGAAAATATCTCAATTGTGGCAAAGTTGGTCATAAATCTTCGAATTGCAGACTGCCAAAGAAGAAGAAAGAAGAAAATGTGGTTGACTACATGACACATGATGTATTGGAGATGAATCTCACAATCATCATTTTTTAAGTGAATATGGTGTGTTCAAATCCAAAAGAGTAGTGCATTGACACGGGTGCTATAAGGCATATGCACTTTGATAAAGAGTTGTTTATTGTATTCGAAGCAATTGAGAATAGAGAGAAGTTGTTTATGAAAAATTTTGTAACTTCTGAAATAAAAGGTCAAGGAAAGATGTTTCTAAAAATGACTTTGGGGAAAGAGCTTACTTTTAACAATGTATCGTATGTACCGAAAATACACAATAGCATAGTGGTCGGATCACTTTTGAATAAGCATGATTTTTGTATTGTGTTTAAGTCAAATAAATTTATTTTGTCTAAGAGTGGAATATTCGTCAGAAAGTGTTGTGTTTTCGATGATATAAAATGGTGTTGTTAAACTAAGAAATCGTACGTTAAAAAAAATTAATGAATGTAATGTTGATAAGTTCTATGTTACCTAAAAACATGCAGAGGGAATCTGTGTCATCGGCAAATTACGTTTTAAATAAGGTATCCCAAAAGAAAATAGAAAATATCTCTTAAGAGTTATGAAAAGGAAGAAAGTCTTACTACAAATACTTACAAGTAGGGCTTATTGAAGTAGCTGCTAAAGTAGTTGTTTCAACACCAAAGACGGTAAAGATAGGTTCGAAAATTGTAGATTGCATATCTATTGGCTATGCACATAATAGTAGCACTTATCAATTTCCTATGCACAAGTATAAAATCCTAGACATACATAAAAACACAATAATGGAATCAAAAAATGCTTCGATCTTGGAACATGTATTTTCTTATAGATCCAAAAAAAGAAGTATGCTTTTTCTAAAAGTACACATGAGACTATGATTGGAAATAGTCAGGACCAAGAACTACAAGATAAAGTTAAGGTCGAACCAAGACATTGCAAAAGAGAGAGGACAAAAAATATTATGGTCCTGATTTTCTGACCCATATGGTTGAAAGTGTACCTCAAAGTTTTAAGAAACTGTAAACTCTTCAAAAGGACATCAATAGAAAGAAGTCATTAAAAGTAAAATAGATTACATTTTGTAGATCTCTCTCCAGAGAGTAAACCATTAGACTACAAATGGAATTTCAAAAGCAAAATGAAAGGAGATGGAACTATCAAAAAGTATAAGATCAAATTAGTAATAAAAGGTCACAGACAATGAGAAGGCTTTGATTACTTTGATACATAATCTTCAGTGATGAGAATAACATCTATTAGGTTGATACTTGCGATTGTCACTCCGTAAAATCTTGAAGCATATCAAATTGATGTTAAAATAGCCTTTTTGAATGAGAATTTAAACGAAGAATTCTATATGAAACATTGTGAGGGGTTTTTATTATCAAGGTAGGAAAGAAGTCTATAAATCAATGAGATCATTGTACGACTTGAAATAAACACCCAAACGGTAGCATAAAAAGAGTGATAACATCATGATGGAATGTGGATTTAAGATTAACGAGTGCGACAAATGTGTTTGCGTAATAGTTATGTCATTTTACTTCTTTGCGTAGATGACATGCTTATTATTGATAGCAATGATAAGATGATTAAATCTACTAAAAATATGTTGAATTTAAGATTTAACATGAAAGACATGAATTTAGCTGATGTGAACTTGGAGTTAAAATTACAAGAACATCAGACGAATTCATTCTAAGTCAGTCACATTATGTGGATAAAATTCTGGAAAAATTCAATAAGGATGATTCTTATATGGTTAGAACACTGATATATACAAGTAAGCATCGATTTGAAAATAAAGGTGAAAATGTTTCTCAAGAAGAGTATTTGAGAATTATTGAAAATCTAATGTACTTGATTAATTGTACAAAACTAGAAATAGCCTATACAGTCAATAAATTAAGTAGACACATGAGTAATCTAAGAGCTGACCACTGAAAAGGAATAGTAAGAGTACTAAGGTACTTAAGATATACTTATAACTATGGATTGCACTATATCGACTATCTAGTAGCTATTGTAGGATATAATAATGATAATTGGATATCTGATATAAAATACTCAAAGTCCACTAGTGGATTTATGTTCATATTGGAAGGCCCTACTATATCTTGGAAATTCTCTAAACAAACCATTACTGCCAGATCTATCATGGAATCTGAGTTTATAGTTCTAGATAAATGTGATGAAAAGGTTGAGTGGTTATGAAACTTCTCAAAGGATATTCCGAAATGGTCAAAACATGTGCCAACAATTTGCATTCATTTTGATAGTTAATCAGCAATTGGAAGGATTAACAAAAACATGTATAATTGTATGTTTAGACATATACATTATAGATATAATACCGTAAGACAGCTACTCTCAATTAAAGTTATTTTTATTGACTATGTAATGTCAAATGATAACATTGTGGATTTGCTAATCAAATGGTTCAATAGAGAGTGAGTTGGAAAATTATAAAATAGAATGAAACTTAAGTCCTCGAATGAATGAGTTAATACAAAGGAAATATAATCTAGTTGACCAGAGATCCTAAGATCTAGGTTTAAACAAACAACCTAATAGTAAAGACTTTATTGAATTACTGTAGGGAATATTATCTCATGTCCATTCCTATAATTAAAAGGCCGTAAGGATGAAATATAAACAATAGACTTTTAATGATTCTTATGTGTCAAAAATCGAGTAAAGTAATGCGGGTTATTTGAAATAAGAAATCACCTATGTGAGAGAGAAGTGGGATCGCTTCTAAGGGAATTAGGTGTGGCTCAATTCTTATAAACTCTCACAAAACAAGCAAATGTTCATGGCCATTAACGAACGTCATAATAAGAACTGAATTGTATAGGAAGAAGCTTGTGTGTAGTATATTATCGTTTACATAAAATGGAGAAAAGTTTAATGATATCATGTCTACTAATCAGTTAGTAAAGTAAATATATTTCCATAAGGGAAGGTTCAAAAAGTAATACCTATTTATCCTATACAAGTTTCAACTGTTGAATTATATCACCAAGTCTTTGTATCCCATTTTTGTGTTTCTCAATTTTCATTCATATGGATGACTGTTGAGAAATATGGCTTAGTAAGCCACTTTTGGCATAATTTTGAGTGGGACACATTCAATCAATTTAAAAGATCAAAGTTGATTCGTGTTATTCTCCATTAGAACATCGAAATCCTATATTTATTTGTCAAAAATGATACTTGGGTAAATGAGAAATTGAAGCTCAAATTTAATGCATTGGAAGATGATTTTATGTTGAAGGGAAAACTATGTATAGTTCGTCCCACATGAAAAAATGAACAGAGCAATAAATACCTTATATATGATTACGCTTTGAAGTGGTGTAATCATGTGTAGCATAGATGCTCTCTCCATGTATGGGGGCAAAGGGTGCAAATCAAGGATTGAATCGGAACTTCGGATATTGAACTTGTGTGCAGACGCAACCTGGATACACAAATTTCGAACCTGAACGGAGCAAAAATTAGCTCAGAAGTATCCACGTTTTGCTTTTATTTCCTATTAATTGTTTAGTTTTTTCTTCCAACTAATTCTTCTACTCTCAAAACCAAAATGTAATGGTGGGTTAATGGTAATGTTAATTGTTTATGGAGCCATTATCACTAATGTTGGAGCCTATGTATAGAGCCGGTTTTTCCAATGTCAGATGCACACGAATTCCTTCTCTTTCTTGTCTATATAACATTTTTAGTATTCTATCTGCAAATAATTTTGTTTACTGTCGAAGCCTTGGTAGTCGTGGTCATATATAATTTTGTTCGTCGGAGTAGCATCTGTAGTATTCAGACTTTACTGATTTTTCGTTGTATCCTAAAAAATAAACGTACGAACTATACCTAAAGCACCAATGGTGAGGGGCTAATCTATTTTAAAGACATTATGCAATACACAGGCCTCGATTTGCACAATTATGTCCTTTTGATGATTACATATTTACGCAATATTATTTTGTGTCTGATTTCTTTCTGAAATCATAACCATTGTTATATTCTGCTATAGTACTTTTTCTGTTCTTAATTTATATAATTTTGCAAATTATTTCAAACAACAATAAACACCAACCGATGTGGCTCGACCCACAACTTTACCGACTTGGTTGCCACAAGTTTTCACTCCACAAAGGAGACGATGGTGATTGGTTTGCAGGCCACAAAGGAGGTAGAGAATAGAAGAAGCAATGGTTGATCTCACATTTGCCCTAAGACGGCTACCTCATGTTTTCTCTACTTCAAGCAAAACCAATACCCATTAAATGTCTACACGAGGAAGATATATATATATATATATATTGCCAAGTTGGCCCAAGATTATTCATCAAATGGGCAAACTAATCAAGATAAATGGGCTACAAATCCAATATCATCTCAAACCATTACTTGAGTCATTCAGAAGTGTTGGGACAGAGTAAAATTTATTTAATTGAGCAGCTTCTAGTAACCCCAAGTTATTTTTGAGTCGAGAAATTACTAAGGTATCAATGTAAATTTATCCAACATCGTTTCAACATCATCGTCCGAATTTATTGGATATCAAAATCCAACAGTGATATGTGATCTAATTTTGAAGTAGGTCGATGAAAAATGACACCAAATTTCACATTGTTAAAGAAATTTTTTGGTGTATAGTTTTTCTTTCTGCAGATACATACGGTCACATGTTGTTTAGAAGTAATGAAGTACATGCAAACCGTTTCAACAAATTTTAGATAATTAGAATGTAATTAATTAACTGAGGTTGGTCACGCAGAATTGTTTGGCAATAAATTATTTATTTCTCCGAAACCTAACTAAGAAGCCGTTGAAACAGTTGGGACTGTAAGGATGTTCCATGTGCTCTCAACAACTCCAAGCTCCAATAATATAAATGCTTCAAAATTAAAATTAGCTCGGTTCACATGGGCTATACAGGCCCCCTCCCTATAGGGGGTCGGGTCCTATAACAATTTCCACCCCCTCTCTCATTTGGCAGGTGGCCTGTGAACCAGCCCCTGTAACTCCATCTTTATCCTTAAATTTTATGAACTAAGGTCTATATCGTTTTTCATATATGGCATTTAGGGTCCATTTGATTGCAATAATGAAATTTGGGTGAAAAGAAATTAAATTTCAAGGAATTTAATTGCCTAGAACTTGTTTTCCTGATAATTATCAATTAAATATGTTTGATTGGTATAATTTTTCACCTGAAAAATGTTAAAATTTTTGGATCTTTTAGTATTCGTTTGATTTTGTTTTCCATAAAAATTGTCATTTAAAGGGATATAGCTTCTTACAAATGTGAATATAATTGTCCAATTGCAAAATAATAATAATAATAATAATAATAATAATAATAATAATAATAATAATAATAATAATAATAATAATATTAATAATAATAATAATAATAGGTGGTTGGAAAACCAATTCTCATGGGTTTGGAGGGAATTGGTTTTCCACCAAACCAAGAAAATTGCAAATGTGTGGAGGGATGGAAACGGAATTGTCAAGAAAATTCTATAATCAAATAAACTAAAAAGGTGGAAAATAAAAATGTAGTCTGGTTTTATCAAAATTGGACCGAATCAAACCGACCATTCAACTTTAATTTAAAGAAGCAGGAAAAAAAATTATTTTTTAAAATGGGTTATAAATTTAACTTACTTAATTGCATTAGAACGAGAATGGAATCTAGGAGTAATATTTGATTTCAAAAAACATACAAATTTTTTTTTTAGAAAGCATTTTATAATAAGAACAAAATCATCTAAGACAACCCCTTATGGGGTGGCCGAGTTGATGGAGTAGGTAAGTGTGGAAATTTTTGGTTAAGAGTTTGATTCCCCCTACCAACACTTTCTCGATCAAGCATGTCGCACGGAACTTGCCTAGTGTGGTTTACCTGACGGCGTGGTTTGCAGGCTATTGCATTAATATGAGGGTTTATTCAGTGCGCACCCGTAGGGCTGCGGGTTCTCTCATTGTAAAAAAACAAAAACAAAAAAAAAAAAAAAAAAATCATCTAAGACGTACATTCATCGGGTCTTGAAGATCTCTAGGATATGGAACGACTACTTTGAGATTGTCTTGTTCAACTCGTGGTACAACTGATAACTGCAAAAATTCTTAATTCTTTTCTATCAACTTTTTAAGAAAAGGTGATATTATAATTTATATGATGAAAAATAAAAATAACTATTGAAAATTTAGACAGACTGAAAACGAAACTACTTCATTAAAGTACGAACGATATTATTCTCACTGTAAGAGATCTTTCAAAGACGTGTATTTCAAGTGCATGATCGATGCATGAGATATGAATTAAATTGCTGTCTACCCTATGTCACAATCACCCTTAATTAAGTTGAATAGCACATATAATTAATATAGTTATTTCAGAACAAGTGGTACCAAACAAAAGAAATCCATGGAGTTTGGTACTCATTTTCGTTGGATGAATTTGACCTTACCTAAATGCATGACCCCAACCCATCCACCTCTAGTCTAGCATATTTTCTCACTCCACGAGTTTCTCAGTGTGTGTATATATCTATATAATTAACTTATTATTTTGGGACACCTAAGGGGAGTCTCATCCATCTCGCTTCCTTGAGCTGCTTATTCTCAAAGTTCTCACCCAATCCTCAAATGTGTGTGTATATACATTGTAGGGTTTTGAAAAAATTGAATTTTGATTCAGAAATTTGAACTTTTTAAATGAGTTAAGTTAACGTTTATATTTTATTTATTTACTTATATTTCCTTGTCATTTTGTTAGTAGTAATATAAATTTGCTAGCAATAACATATGGTAAAGGGTGCAATCAAGTTAAATGAAGTGTGATTGGATCAAAGAATTAGAAATGTTTTAGACTACTTTACATAATATTATCATGGTTCGAACTATATTTTGAATCGATAAGAAAGAGAACCCGAAAACGGCCTAGACACGCTAATAAATTGAATCAATAACTTGTGAGACAGAAAAATAAATTATATGGACAAGGCCACGTAATTAGTTCCTAACCCCAACTACAAAAAGATATCCACTTATCCCATTTCAAGGGTTTCATTGCTTTCAAGTTAATTCTTTCTTCTCAAACAAGAAAAAACTATGGTGCAATCCTTGAGTAATGGTTGTTAGTGTGGAGTTCATCTTCCTCTTTGAAACTTATGTCATAGGCAAAGTGAAAAAAAAACTAAACAGCTAGCTCTCAGCTTCTAGCCAGCTTCCATTCGGCTTGAACGGCTGCTTGGCTAGCCACTTACAATTTGAACCGAAAGACCCAACTATTAGTTGATCATGTGCATTTGGTTGATTGCATTGAATCAGGGACCCACTGGAAACTGGAACTAAGAATATTTACACGGTGTCCTGTTGACGTTTTGATTTTTAGCTATATACGTATTGTGTGAGGAACAATGTCAGAAAAAGGACATATTTTTGGCTTCTTGATATTATGTAGAAGTAGATACAGTTGCCACCAGAACCAAGGCACTCTTCGGCCTCGTGTTGCACAGATTATGGTTAAGATACTGGTGACTTTTAATGACTAAATGTGTTTTGTTGACTCTTTAAATGCCTAATCAATAATGTCACTTTTATTAAGAGAAGCAATTCAAGTCGATTTTTTATTTAACATTTAAGTGGTTTAGGATTTTTTTTTCTTTTTTCTTTTTTTTTTTTAATATTCTCCTTAGGATGGTGAATGATTTAAGAAAATTGATTTTGTAGTATGATTGCTCATTCAAGTTTTAGACAAACTGAATTTCTTTTTAGAATTATATGGATTTAATACGAAATTGAATTTTGTGGTTTATCTTAAAAATGTCATTTTTAAATGGATAGCTCTAACTCTCTTATGCTTATTGTTTTCATATTGAAGCAATGTGAAATTTTACCCTTAATATAAATATACTTACGTGTTAGTTAAACTTGTAGATGTGTGCATGTCCTTGCACATTCCAACGTTCTAATTATGAACCAACTTACAAGGTAAGTAAAAGAAAACTCTCTTCGAGCCAATCTAATGAAGTCATTTACGGTAAGTTATGGATTATGAACTCGTCTAATTATAAAATGTTTACTTTTGATGAAACAAAAGTAAGCTGAAAGTATGATGGCGTGGGCAGGGTTGCATCCAAAAACTAAAAAAGTTGGCTAATTGAATGTTGACGTAGGCATTCAACTACTTTGAACCCTACTCTTCACAACTCCTTTAATTTTAAACTTCAAAGCAGCCAATCTGGTTTTACATAAATTAATAAATACAACTCTCTCTCTCTCTCTCTCTCTCTCTCAACCACATAATACATATATGCATACACATACACACATTTTATAAGACAGTTCTCATCATGTCCATGTTGCTCATTCCTTTTTAAACCCCTCCTCGATCCTCTTGTAACGTAACTAGGTCACACACATCGTACCTTTCTTTCTCTAGATTTCCATCTTTCTCTTTAAAATGGGTGCTCGTCGGCATTTTGAACCGATAACAAAATGCCACATTGAAGGGCGTTCGAATCAGACGGTGGCAAGTGACCTAGACGGCACACTATTGATATCAAGAAGTGCTTTTCCTTACTACATGCTGGTGGCTCTAGAGGCTGGTAGCCTGTTGAGGGCACTAGTGCTTCTAGCATCGGTTCCATTTGTGTATTTTGTATACATATGTGTATCCGAATCACTTGCCATTAAAACACTTATTTTCATTGCCTTTTCCGGGCTTAAAATCCGTGACATTGAACTCGTTTCCAGGTCTGTTTTGCCTAAATTCTATGCCGAAGATGTGCACCCTGAAACTTGGAGGGTGTTCAATTCTTTTGGCAAAAGATATATAATCACTGCAAGCCCTAGAATTATGGTGGAACATTTTGTTAAGAATTATTTCGGGGCTGATAAGGTCTTAGGAACAGAGTTAGAGGTGACAAAATCTGGACGTGCAACAGGGTTTGTTCAAAAACCAGGTGTTCTTGTTGGAGAACACAAAAAAATGGCCATTGTAAAAGTATTTGGGACAAAGGTACCAGATTTAGGTCTTGGAGACAGAGAGACTGATCATGATTTCATGTCCATATGCAAGGTAATTATTTCTCTATAATCTTGATAGGGTTGGTGGGATTATATTCTAATTATATATCCGTATAATGCTTTGCTTATGACCCATTTTTGAGTCTCAATTCTTTCGTTATTTGGGAGTTAGTTTACTGATTTTTCGAACATTTTATATCATTCGAGATTGTTATATGTAACACCATCTTATAAAAAAATAAACTTTACATGATTAAACAAACAACTCATGAGTAAAAATTAAAAATATGAAAAATCACACGAAATTATAAATTTAACCAAATGACAAATTAAGACAATAACTTTTAATTCAAAGATTTATTGTTGTGTGTATTAATTAATCCATGCGCATGACGAGTAGGTGGAAACAATTTGTTAAGTGCTCAATGGCGTTTTTTTCTTCTTCATTTTTTTTCCATCACTTGTTCTTGTCAATAATTAATCGAATGTACTTTGTCACATCACATTATAGTTGTCGAAGGTTTAGCATGTACTTTACATCCAACAAGCATCTTTAACTTCGATCAGTCTTTGTTTAATTTTTCCACTCCACATATCTATCTCATGAAAGGTCACACATTAAGTTACCCTTGTCCTATTTTTCCAAAAAGGAAATAAAAAAAGGTGAGCCTGCTTTCATTTTCTGCCTCAATTAGATTGCCACAAGAGTATCATTTCTTTATCAACCCCCCTCCCCACAGCTCCAATATACACCTATCAGAAGGATCGAGATTGTGTCCCTTTTTGGCTTAGTTAAAAATTAAATTTTGATAAAAGTTGATAAAATTATGGTGCCAAAATTGATAGTTGTGAGTTAATGAAATGTGTAATTGAAAATAAATTTGAAAAAAAATGAACTTTAGAAAATGGGGTCAAACATGGACTATGTGTGTGTAAAAATTGAAGAGTCGGTCCTCAACCTATTATCACAAAAGCAAGTAGGTTATCACCCTTAAAAAATGAGAAATTTGATCCCTCAAACCAAACCATTCATTCCAGTTGCACAACTATAGTCACTAAGATCAAAAACCATCAAAATATTATTTATGTTGTCATGTGACCCTAATGGAAATAAGCGCCACTCCTAGTTTTTGAACATGGGTCTAGGTTCAGAAGCAAAATTATCTTCGTAAAGTTGAAAATGGAGGGCCAAATGATAATTTTATATTAAAAAAAAATTAAAATGAATTCGTTCTGCCGTTTTGGGATTTGGGAAACTAAAAGAGTTTTGAGGACAAACTTGCTACTAGAATAATAGTTTAATGACTAAAAGTTAAATTTTCCCTATATAATTTTAAGAAAAAAAGGAGAAAATTTTATTTATATATATAAGCTATAAATAATTAATTACTTTCTCTTGGTTAATTGCAGGAAGGATACATGGTTCCTGGAACAAGAACTGAGGCCCTACCAAGAAACAAACTTCTGTGCCCAGTCATTTTTCACGAGGGTCGTTTAGTACAAAAACCTACACCTCTAGTGGCTCTTGTGACCTTCTTATGGATGCCAATTGGAATTATTCTCTCTCTCATTAGGGTTTATTTGAACATCCCCTTGCCAGAAAAAATTGTTCGATACAACTATATGATTCTTGGAATTAAGCTCATTGTCAAAGGCACCCCTCCGCCGTCTCCCACGGCCGGCAAAGGCGGCGTTCTCTTTGTCTGCAACCACCGCACCGTCCTTGATCCGGTTGTCACCGCAGTGGCACTAGGCCGGAAAATTAGTTGTGTCACTTATAGCATAAGTAAATTCTCTGAACTCATTTCACCGATTAAAGCAGTTGCACTATCAAGAGAACGAGAAAAAGACGCGGAAAATATCAAACGTTTGCTCGAGGAAGGTGACTTAGTAATATGTCCCGAGGGTACAACTTGTAGAGAGCCATTTTTACTGAGGTTTAGTGCACTTTTCGCCGAACTAACAGATAGAATTGTGCCAGTAGCGATCAACACAAAACAAAGTGTTTTTTACGGGACGTCAGCCCGAGGGTACAAATTTTTGGATCCGTATTTCGTTTTCATGAACCCGAGACCTGTTTATGAGATCACTTTCTTGGATCAACTGCCTCCAGAACTGACTTGCAGGGGTGGAAAATCTGCCATTGAAGTTGCAAATTATATTCAAAGGGCGCTGGGTGGTACATTAGGGTTTGAGTGCACAAATTTGACTAGAAAAGATAAGTATACTACGATTGCTGGAACAGACGGGAGGGTTCAATCCAAGAAGTAAAAGTTAGATGAAAAAAATTGATTATTTTTAAATTATTTTCTGCTGTCATTACTAGGGGTTTCAAATACGTACAAGGAAAATTGGGAAGAATAAAGAAAAAAAAAAAAGAATAGTGACAAAAAAATATGTAAATGAAATTTCTGGGTTGTTAATTATGATTATTGAATAATGATATTAATGGACATGAATATTTTTTGTTGATATATATGAAAATTGCAGATTTTATTTTATCTTATATATTTCATGCATGTAACAGTCTGTGCCCTTGTTTGGTTTAAACAAAAATCAAAATTTTAATATTAGATTTTTATAAAAATTAATAAAATTCGAGGTTGAAAAGTAATGAATATAATAAACTGTGAGATTAAGATTAAGAGAAAATTACACCCATACATGATTTTCAATTTTCCATTTCAATAATCATATGTTTCATTAATCACATAATTATTATTTGTATCCCACCTCCACCCACCCACCCGATTCCACACCACAACCCACCTTACCTTAATTCATTTTTGAACACATGAAAAAGTCACAGCTTCATATTAGAATTTATTGAATGACAAAACAATGTATTAAACTCCATGAAGGAGAAGATGTATTACACTCCATGAAAGGAGAAAATGAACACTCCATGATAGGAGGAAGCAAACACTCCATGAAGGAGGAGAGAAACCTCCATGGAAGGAGCGATTGGAAGACACTACAATCCAATAATCTATTAATGCTTGCATGGTGCTGTATTTATAGAGTAAAATCTAACAATCTATCTAACTACATAACAGACGACTGAACTTATCTTAAAGTCTCTAGAATGTGGTGAGCTGGAAGGAATATTCTGTTCTAACACACCTCCCTCAAGATGGACTTGGAAGATCCATGTTGACGATTGGATGCAAAACAAGTTTTGGACTACTTCTTCACAGATGCAAACAAGGGAGCAAACAATGTCAAAGATTAGTGTGATGACAATAGGAATTCTGAAGAGCCTGAACATCATAAATTTGAGCTCAAACCGGAATCCATTCCTTCTTCAGCTGATTGGTGGGAAGTTGCTAAAGAAGATCTCTACTGGACATTTTTTTCAAACACCTTGTGTGCACATCAAAACTTATGCATAATCATCCAAAGCCCCATCTTCTTCTTCGTCCATAGTAGCATCAGCTTTATCAGTAGCAGTTCAATTTTACATACTCAAATCAATGAAATTTCAAAACATTCATATGGTACAAACGACACAGGAAGAATCAGAACTCCAAGGCAGTAAATGGTGTCATAAGAAGAGCAATTGATACCGGTCGGAATAAAAAAGGCAACTAATATTGATGATGTAGAAAATACGAAACAAATTCAAGAAGCATATACGTTCCAGCTGCTTGTGAGAACACAGAATTAAAGAATCTGGAACACCAGAATATAAAAGACCAAAAACAGACCATGCCGTTGGTATTGAACTAAAGAAGAAGCCTTGAACTGGTGGATGATTTGAAGCCAAAGTTATCTTCAGATTTTATCAACTTTGATACCAGTAAAATGCCAAAATAGAAGAGATCACAAATCTGCTTTCACTTGAGCAGAAACACAGAAAATGAGATGAATTAAATCTCAAAAAAAAAACACAGCAGGAAGCACCCTGCTCTAATACCATATTAGAATTCATTGAATGAGATGAAAGAAACGCTTCATCATTGAAGCAAGAAAGAAATCTTCGTCATTGAAGCATGATACATTCCATGAAAGGAGGAAAACAAACCTCCATGAAAGGAGGGATTGGAATACAATCCAATGAACTAAAAGGTATACAAAGTCTTGTATTTATAGACACAAGTGTGAATGGCTAACTAGAATAACTAACATCTAACAACTAACTAACTAACTAATATAACAATTGGAGACAGCTGGACACACGTTGGAAGCAACTGGAAATTGAAGGAATCTGTGGAATCTGGAGAACTGCTGGAATGTATATTCTAACACGCACCCCTCAAGATGGAGTATGGAGATCCATCTTGAAGATTACAGAAAACATTGAATGTACTGGAGGGGAAAACTCAATCACATCTGATAAAGATCCTGCACAGGTTGAAGTTATTGGAGAGAGTCAAGTGACGTTTCTAATTCGGTAGATGAGTCAAGCTGCAGGAAATAACGAGGTAATACCAGGAATATATGCAGAAATTACTAGAGTATCTGATATTGGATAGAGCCTCTGCAAGATCTTGGCAGAATATTCTCACAGGTAGTTAAAAAATTTGAGGGTCGAGAAAATGGTAACATTCCAGCAGAGCATTCTGCTATTGATCTTGATTTTTATACTATCGTTGAAGAACTGATGGAAGTAGGGCCTGAGAGTTTAAAAGAGGCATTGGCAGCACTAGGTTTGAAGACAGGTGGTACCCTTCAACGGCGTGCAGAGAGGCTTTTTCTTACAAAACATATACCTCTTGAGAAGTTAGATAGGAAATATTTTGCCAAAGGCCCTCGTGTTCCGTAACAAAATGATAATGCTCTAACCCCACAACCAAGTGCAAATGTAAAAGAGATTGCCAAGGAAATGGAAGCAGAACGTGATTAGGAAGAGGTACAAGATTTATTGAACTGCTTGATTGCTTGATGGAAGGTGCAGAGAGCAGCTGCTGGAGCTCTACGAAACCATGTTGTCAGTATTGAACTCCATGAAGGAGAAGATGTATTACACTCCATGAGAGAAGAACATGAACACTCCATGATAGGAGGAAGAAAACACTCCATGAAGGAGGAGAGAAACCTCATGGAATGAGGGATTGGAAGACATTATAATCCAATCATTTATTAATGCATGCATGGTGCTGTATTTATAGAGTAAAATCTAACAATCTATCTAACTACATAACAGAAGGCTAAACTGATCTGGAAGTCTCTAGAATGTGGCGAGCTGGAAGGAATATTTTCCAATCCTCAATATAATATCATACTGAATTTATCATTTCTTCTTTTTACTGCTCTCTAGTTCTTGCTAGGGAGATAATTTCAATCTTTCATTCTTTTTACTGCTCTGTAGTTCTATGCTAGGAGAATTTCACATGGTATAAGAGCAAAGTATGGTTCATGCTGCTGCCTTCATTTTTTTCAGCATTTTACTGGTATCAAATTTGATGAAATCTAAAGATAACGTGGACTTCAGATCATCCACTAGTTCAAGACTTCTTCTTCAGTTCAATAATATGGTTTGTCTTTGGTGCTCCATATTCTAGTGTTCCAGATTCTAATTCCACTGGAATCATTTTTCTTCTTCTTTGCGAAGTATTCATCAACGTCTCGACGAATAAGTTCAAAGCAGCTGTTGTTTCTCTTGGCATAGGTACTACGGGATGAACTCCCCTTTTTAATTCCTTGACCATGGAGAATCTCAAGTATTTTTCATCTTCTGAAGCACACTTTGGGGATTTTATCTTTCCCCAGGAAACATCCAAATTTGATTAGAAGAGATAAGGAATTTTCCCATCAATGTATCCTCGTTGCTTTCTGGTGCAACCATATATGCTTGACTGTACACGAATTACTGCATCTTGTGGAGCAGATAATCTTTCATCTGGGTAAGCTGGGACAGAAATGACAATTATGCGATCCTTTGAATCAGCTACACCATCCAGGACTTTGATCTCACAGTCAGTTTCATGCTGAAGTGCATTGACTATAGTTCATCCATTGACGTGTTCCAAAAAGTAATCTCTTTAAAACTTGTTTTGCATCCACATTTCAGTCCTTAATCTTCAAGATGGATCTTTCTAGTCCATCTTGATTGGGGGAGGGGGGGTGGGGGGAGTATTAGAATGTCCAGATTCCAGCATATTTCAACCTTTAACAGATCAATTCAACGTCCATCAGATTTTTCAGTCCAGATTCCAGATTCAATGGATCAGATTCATTCCACGCAGATTCATCCAGTTGTATACATCTATCAAGTAGTTAATTAGTTGGTAGTTAGTTAGTAATTAGTTGGTTAGTTCTTTTCTCTATAAATACAACATGGTGTATTCATTGTAAATCATTGGATTGTAGTATCTTCCAATCCTTCCTTCCATGTAGGTTTCTCTCCTCCTTCATGGAGTCTTTGTCTTTTCTTCCTCCTATTATGGAGTGTATTTTCACCTTTAATGGAGTGTTCCATTGTAATTCTCCTTCCCTTTTAATGGAGTTTAATAAATTGTTTTTCATT
Source organism: Olea europaea var. sylvestris (assembly GCF_002742605.1). Taxonomy (NCBI): domain Eukaryota; kingdom Viridiplantae; phylum Streptophyta; class Magnoliopsida; order Lamiales; family Oleaceae; genus Olea; species Olea europaea. The sequence goes on along the minus strand of NC_036253.1, from coordinate 14,314,545 downwards.
CAATGAATTTTAACATGGTATCAGAGCATTTTCTCATGGCTTCTAGCTGTGCTGCTGCTATTTTAGTTCTGAAATGGAGCCGACCTCAAGGATAGTGAAATCTGAAGATAACTTTGGCTTCAGATGGTAAAATCGTCTCCTGTTCAGAAACATATACATTCCGCGCTATGAATCCAGAATGCTGCTCACAATTTGGAAGTCTCTTGTTTGAAGATTTTATTTCAGATTGCCGGATCATTATAGACGTGAAAAGTTCATGACAGTTCTATTTCGATTTACTTACAAATTACAGTCAGCCTGGCAATGCTTCCAAGTCTCAGAGTTCTCTATCAAAAATTATTGGTGGAAGTCATGCATTGGGTTCTGTTCTCATGGCAGCCAATTATTATGGCAGAGATAAGACCACACAGGAATTACTAGAGCACATCAACATGCTAGAATGTTTTTTCTCTCTCCAATACATTCAATACTTTCTTTAATCTTCAAGATGGACTATTGTTGATCTTCCAAGTCCATCTTGAGGGAGGTGTATCAAAATATTCTAGCTTACACCAGAATCTTCCAACTCCAATTTCCAGATTCTTGATCCCAGAGATCTCAGTTCCAATGGATTAGATTCAACTCCAGCTTCTTCCACAGATCATCCCAGCCGTCTCAGTTGTCCACAGCTGTGTTAGTTAGTGGTTATGATAGTTAGGTTAGTTGTTAGTTAGTCGGTCTCTTACTCTATAAATACATCACTGGGTCATTGGAGAATTTCTTCTTCCAATCCCTCCCTTCCCTGGAGTCATTCCGGCTCCTTTGTATTTATTTTCGCCTTTTATCGAGTTCAATTCAATATTGTTTCTTGCTTCAATGATGAAGCATTTCATATTGTTTTCATTCAAGAATTTAATGCATGCATGGTACTGTATTTATAGAGTAAAATCTAACAATCTATCTAACTACATAACAGATGGTTGAACTGATCTGGAAATCTGGAAGGAATATTCTGTTCTAACACTTCACTTCACCTCATACTCACTTCTTCGGCGCCTACGACAACACTACATCGATAGAAGGACGATCACTTCATGGCAGCAATGTGCGCTCAGTGGCGATGGGCATCGTCGCACATCACAATAATGCCCGTAGTTACTATTATAAGCAGCGACGTGCACCACGTTGCTTCTCTGCCCTGACTTTCTTGTTGCTCGATCTACCTCTAATTCACCACTCACAATCTTGGGGTGCCAATTGATTTTTTATCTCTCTATGTTCTCACTCCAGCTGCTTTTTGGTTTTTCTCTTCTTCTGATTTTATAGTGGTCGGAGTTTTGGAGTGGATTTTGTGGTGTATTGTAGGTGCAGGTGGCGTGGCTTGTTTAGGGATTTTGTTCATGGGGATGATGGTTGTGGTGTGGTAAGATGGAAAAGATAATGGATTTGAGGAAGAGATGGTGGTGGTGGAGTGGTGGCGACGACGCTATATCACTGGTTGTACGGTAGTGGTGCTGGTGTGGTTGGTTGGAATTGTAATAGAAGTGGAAGTGGTGTGGTGATAGTGGTTTTAGATATGTAGCTGTGGTGGTTGTAGTTGTTGATGGGCGGTTGTGGGGTAGCGGCGGTGATGGTGGCGGTTCATTGGAGGTGGTAATGGTGGTCGTCGTAGTGACGTGGTTCCGAGAGCGATGGAGTGGTATGGTGGAGATAAAGGGAATTTGAAACTAGTTAATTGGGTAATTGTGACCAATTAATTCATTAATTGGCTTAATAGCCAAAATTCCCTACCTATTAGGCGTTGTGCGGAAAATTCCTTACTTATTGAAAACGGTAGAAAAGGTCCTTATTTGAAATCTTTTGTGCAAAATATCCCCTGCTGACATATTCCGACAGTTCTACCATAAATCCCAAAAAATAGGGAAAATGGAAAAATAGAAAAGGCAAACCCCCTTGCCCCACCTATTAGACATGGTTAGCAACCTCCTATTGGAATTGGCGAAATATTTCGTCTTCTTTTTTTCTCAATAAAAAATGTTAAAAATAATGAATATACCCTTTTATTTAAATGAAAAAAATTAAAGAATTAATTGCAATTATAATTCCAATTTTTTTAAAAGAACAAACGAGTTTTAAATAAATACTTAAAATTTAAAACTAAAACATTAATTTATCTTCCTCCCTTCCCGTTCTTCCCACTGCCACCATTCACCACTATCGTCGTCGTCGCCCCCTTCTTCCTCCTAAAAAAATATTAGATAACACAGATGATTTAAGATTGATTATTGTCTAAATCTATTCGATATCACACTTCCAGCTGGCATTCTGTTAATTCCACCTAGCACTATGTTAGTTCTTTTAAGTCAGTTATTTATATAGGCGGGTAGGCATATTGTAAAGACAATTTTTCATCATTTATTGAATACAACTTTTCCCGGCATTTTTCTTTCTTGATTCAATATGGTAACAGAGCTCTTAGATCGTTAATTTTGTGTCTAAGGAAATATCTGCAAGTGTTATATATTATGTGTCCACTTATAAAATCTGGAAAGATCTCAAGGAGAGATTCCAACAGAAAGATGGGCCACACGTCTTCTAGTTGAGGCGTGAATTGGTGAATCATACTCAAGCTCAACTAACAATAAGAGCTTACTTCACTAAACTGAAGGCAATTTGGAAAGAATTAAACAGTTACAAACCAAATTGCTCGTGTGGAAAGTGTTCATGTGGAGGTACTAAGGCTTTGGTAGAACATTATCAAACTGAGTATGTGATGCCATTTTTTATGGGGCTTCATGATTCATTTGCTCAAGCACGCAGTCAAATACTACTCATGGATCCTATCCATCAATAAAGTATTTGCCATTGTCTTTCAAGAAGAGCATCAGATGACCATGAAAAATATGATAGGAACATCTGTTGGGAATAACCAAATGGCTTTTTTCATAAAAAATGAAAGTAATCGATCCAATAATGTTCAATGATCTAGTAAATCTCAGAAGGATCATCACTATAGACAAATGCTATTAACTTCATGGTTATCTTCCTGGCTATAAAACAAGACAGAAGGCCAATAACTCAAGTTCAACTGTTTTGCAAGAGCAAATCAAATCTTTGAATCATCATATGATCATCAAGGAAGCATTGATAGTTTTGTCCAAACCTTAAATCCAAATCAGTACCAACACCTGTTGACCATGTTAAACTCCCGTCTGACATCAGTCAAGGCTAACATAAGAGTGGATGTGAACTTGGCACACATATCGGGTACCTGCTTCTCCATTTCTAATCACCCTATCCTTCATTCTCCTAAATACTGGATAGTTGACTCCAGTGCTACAAATCATGTGTGCTTTGATCAGTTTCTATTCCATACAATGTTCCCCATTCCAAATTCATTTGTCACTCTTCCCAACAACACTCACATACACGTTAAATTGTGTGGTAATCTCAATCCATCTTTGATACTGCATAATGTTCTTTATATTCCACAACTCCAATTTAACTTGCTATATGTAAGCTCATTAATTAAGAATTCATCTCTCCATATTAAATTTCTTATGGATTGCTATGTTATCCAGGAAGTGTCAACTTTGAAGACGATTGGCATGGGTAACAAAGGAGCTGATCTTTATGTGATTGACACTACCTATTTTTCCAGCTCCTGTAATTCGATTCTAGCTAATGCTGCTTGTAATTCCTCCATTTCAATAGCAAATAAAGTGTCATCTCATAATTGAGACAATAGACTAGGACATTTGTCATTCAAACACTTAGAAATGTTGAAAAACAGACTGTTATTCAATTGTAATAATCATAAAAGCATTCATTGTTCCATTTGCCCATTACCTAAAAAAAGATGCCTTTCATTTGTTTCTAACAATAATATCTCGAAGAATCCCTTTCATTTGTTCATTGTGACACATGGAGCCCTTATCATGCACCAACACGTGTTCGTTATCGATATTTTCTAACTTTGGTAGATGATTGTACTAGATACATGGGTTTTCTCATGAAAACAAAATCTAATGTTGCATTCATAGTTCTCAAGTTTTTCTCCCTCATTGAAACACAATTTGGCAAAGTTATTAAGATATTTCATTTCGATAATGCACCCAAACTACAATTCACAGAATTTCTCAGTTCCAAAGGGGTATTACACCAGTTTTCATGTGTTGAACGCCCTAAACAAAATTCAGTGGTGGAAAGAAAACATCAACACCTCATTAATGTAGCTCGGGCACTTTTCTTCCAGTCACATGTTCCAATAAAATTCTAGGAAGAATGTGTTCTTACCACCACCTACTTAATGAATCGAACCCCTTCGTCCTTGTTACATCATAAGTCCCCTTTCCAACTCCTTTATGGTACCCAGTGATTACAATCGTCTCAAGGTCTTTGACTGCCTATGCTAAAAGTTGTATTCGATGAAAGACGTATGTATGGCTTGGAGGGAGATCTTTCATATCTTGCATCCACCTTACCTTCCAGTCGAACAAAATTCAATCATCGTGCTGTAGCATGTATATTTGTTGGTTATATGCTAGTATCAAAGGGTACAAACTTTATGATATAGAATCCAAAACTTTCTTTGTATCTCGTGAAGTGATTTTCCATGAGACATTGTTTCCCTTTCAGTCCATACTGCATTCCGATGATATCATTGACCCTTTTCCAAACTTAGTATTACCTATACCAACATCTGATCTTCCACCTCTATTGTAGCTGACTCTAATCCTGCTATATGTCCTGCTATTGTCCCTGTTGTATCTACTCCTGTCACATTACATAATCTAACAGAGAAAGACTTCAAGGATTGTCAAACCTCCACATATCTGAGAGATTATCACTGCAATTTGTTTCAAAACATTTCCCAGCCTATATCTAATACTTCATATCCTTTGAACAATTACATTTCCTATATATCTCTTTCCCCGTCTCATTGTGCCTATCTTCTCCACATATCTTCCAATTTTGAACCCCAAGTCTATCATCAAGCTGTCAATTTTGGAAAGAAGCTATGGCTAATGAGTTAGATGCCATGGAGTCCAATAAAACTTGGTCTGTCTAACCCCTTCCTAAGGACAAACATTCAATTGGGTGCAAGTGGATTTATAAAATAAAATACAACTTCAATGGTAGCATTGAACGTTACAATACCCCGATTAGTGGTAAAGGGCTATGCACAACAAGAGGGCTTGACTTTATTGAAAGTTTTTCTCCAGTTGAAAAGTTAGTTACAATTAAAATGTTGATTGTCATTGCTGTCATTAAAGGTTAGCATCTTTTTCAATTGGATGTCAACAATGCTTTTTTAAATGGAGACTTATTTGAAGAGGTTTACATGGACCTTCCCTTAGGATACAATACCCATAGGAAAGTTGATCATGAGGGGGAAAAACTTGTTTGTCGTTTGCATAAATCAATATAGGCCTAAAACAAGCTTCACGGCAATGGTTCTCAAAGTTTTCCCAGGCCCTTGTTCTTCATGGCTTTACACAATCCAAGTTAGATTACTCTCTATTTATAAAGGTGAAGGTTTTCTCCTTTGTGGCATTGCTCGTGTACGTTGATGATAGCATAATGACAAGTTCTGATTTGGTTGGTATTGAGGAGTTAAAGAAGTTCCTTCATAGCCAATTCAAAACTTAAAGATCTTGATTCTCTAAAGTACTTCTTTCGTTTGGAAATTGTCCGATCAACTAAAGGTCTGTTTCTATCCCAGCGCCATTACACTTTACAGCTACTCGAAGATATTGGTTTCCTTGCTTGCAAACTAGCTTCTTTACCTATGGATCCTAAGGCTAAACCCAGTTCATTTGATGAAGATCTTCTTCTTAATGCTTCTTTCTACAGAAGATTGGTCGGACCTTTACTGTACCTTACAATTTTTCGACCAGACATCACATTTGCTGTCCACAAACTAAGCCAGTTTGTATCTTCACCTAGGCAGCCCCACCTGGACGCAGCACATCATCTTCTGAAATATTTGAAAGCTTTTCCTAGACAATGCTTGTTGTTCTCTTCTTCATCTGATTTCCAACTTCAAGCATTTGCGGATGTTGATTTGGGCTCTTGTTTAGATTCTCGAAAGTCTGTAATGAGATTTTGTGTCTTTCTTGGTGACTCTATGATCTCTTGGAAAGCCAAAAAGCAAACAACTATATAGCGATCATCTGTAGAGGCTGAATACTGGCTCTTGTCTCCATAGCTAGTGAACTAATTTGACTCCATCAATTGTTGACTGATTTTCGTGTCCCACATCCTGGACCGGTTGTTCTCTTTTCTGACAACCAGGCTGCGATACACATTGCCACCAATCCTACGTTTCATGAACGGACGAAATACATTGAGATAGATTGTCGTTTTATTAGGGACAAGATTATAGATGGCTTTATTAAGCTTCATCCAATCCATACTCATCACCAACTTGCTGATGTGTTCACCAAAGCACTGCCTTCTGCCTCTTTATTTCCCTTGCTATCCAAGATGGCAGTTCTTGATATTCACCATCCATTTTGAAGGGGAGTATTAGATATCATACTTTCAACTGGCATTCTGTTAATTCCAATGGCACTCTATTAATTCTATTAAGTCGGTTATTTATAAAGGCCGGTAGGCATATTGTAAAGACAATTTTTCGTCATTCATTGAATACTACTTTTCCTAGCATTTTTTTCTCTTCAATCAATAAAAATCACTCTCTCCATTTTTCGTCTAATGTACCTTACTGACAATTTTTTTCCCATTTATACAAGTCTCATCTCATTTTGGTAATTGACCTTTATATTGTCTTTCCCAGATCCCATTTCCTTCAATAATCCGTCAGAAGAATTCTTCAAGAAAATACTGAATCCCATTCTTAAATTATTCATTTTAATCCCTTGAGACGAATACAAAAATCTTGATTTCTAGCTGTATATTCACCACCAGTTCGAATTTTTAGCAATAAACCCATTTCAGGAAAATCCCAAAATCTATTCAAGGGGTGTATATGAGAAACAGTGCTAATCCACCATTCGAGCCAATTGCGAACTGTTGCGGCTTTGGGATTTCCCGATCACCAGAAGTCTCTGCCAGACGGGCCGTTGCGACTTTGATTTTTACTCCTTTTTGATGGTAGAAGGAACTATAAAAGAAGGTGGCTTCGGTTTCTGAATGGTAGATTGCTTTGGGTAATGGATAGTTTGTTGAGAGCAATTTGTTTGATGAGTGATTTGGCGGCGGTGGACTACGACGAAGACGGTGGCCGTGGCGGTGGCGGTGGGCAGAGTTCGGTAGGGAGAAAGATAAATTGATTTTTTTTTTTAATTTTAAATTTTTAAGTATTTATTTGAAACTCAATTGTGTGTATGTGTGTATTTTTTTTTTAATTGCACAAGGGCTGCAATTAATTTTTGTTTTATTTAAATAGGATGGTATATCTATCATTTTCAATTTTGTATTGAGAAATAAAATGACATATATATAATGATCTCTTAAGTATCGATGCTTAGTTTATGTTAAGCACCAGTTCTTAGCTTATCATTTAATTGGTGAAAAAGTTAATGATAGGTCCCATGAATTTAATAATTCATCAATTAAATGTTTTGTCATGTTATCAATACTTAACATAAGCTAAGCACTGATGCTTAGTAGATGATTTTGATATATATATATATATATAGAGAGAGAGAGAGAGAGAGAATATTTTGCTCAAAAGGTTTCAAACATGGGCCTTTTATGCTATTTCCAATATGTAAGGATTTTGTCGCACAATGTTTAATAGGTAAGGGGTTTTTTGCAATTAAGTCTTTTTAATTTGTGATCGATAAATAATTTGTAATAAATTAATTTGATAATTTGTTACTGATAAATAAATTGTCACATATAAAGATGTATAATTTGTAATTAAATTTATAATTTTAACTCGTGTCTTGTATCTTTATGATTGTGACGTTCGTGACTTGTACATAACTGTGATCATAAAATTCTTTGTTTTGATACCTGAACATTCAGTAAGAATATGATGAATTAATTGTATGAAGTTTATGGGACTGCGGGAATGGATGTTGTGGACGCCTTCGTTATAAATGGGTTGAATATGTTTTGGCTTTCTCGTTTCCTTTGATTGCAAGTATGTTGAGCTTGTTGACATGATTTTGAGTGAACTGAAGTTTGATAAGAGATTTTCAAGTATGAGTAGTGAGTACATTTTTAATGTAGAGATATCCTCGATTGGGACCTCAACTCAAGCACAAGCCAGCCTGTGTTGACAGTAGCTACATGTAGCTGCCTTGCAAGCAGCACACTCGGACCAAAAAAAGCTCAAACCATTTTTACTCAAGCCAAACTCGAACTTCGAGTTTCTACTCGCTGACATCCCTACTTAATGCCAACATATAAGATATCCTGCTCATGTACCTAAACTCTTCAGGAGTCTTAGGTGATGGATCTTTAGAAAGTTGGATTCGATGCCTGAGGGCAGAACCTTACATAACAAATCTGACAAATATCTTGTCAACATATGAAACTTGAGACAAAACTATCATTTTGTTCTTTTGATCTCTCAAGATCTGAAACCTAGAATATAGCTAGCTTCCCTATGTCCTTCATGTAAAACTGTTGAGTCAACCATGCTTTCGTAAATGAAAACGCATTTGCATTATTGCTATTGAGCAGAAAATCATCTACTTAAGCACTAGGATTGGTATGTGGACATTAAAAAATTATTGATTAAGCTATTTGTACATTAAAATTGTACATCTTCTTTGATATTGTGCGAGGTATCAAAATCGAGACCACTGATCATTTTAAGTGTTATTAAAATTAATAGCAAAAATGTGTGACATGCCACACAATATCAACAAAAGTAACAAAGAAACTTTAACTATAGTAGAATTTGAAAAATTATATATTTTTTCCTCCTCCCACGGATAAGACTTAATTACTCCATTTATAAAAATGTTTTGTAACCAGTCTTAAGTTTATTTATGTTTTTTTTTCTTATTATCGTTAAACTAGTATTAAATACAATTTACGTGCTTTTAGAGTATAATACGATAAACTAGACTTTTTACAATAGAATTATCTCGCTTGGGTAAAATAGATGGATAAAAATGTATTATATTTGGCATCTGGAGGCGTTCTTGACATCCTTCAATGGACAGACAAAAATGAGAACATCACATGTAAGCATTTGTCGTGGAAAACGATGGGGAATAGAATAGCTAATTGATTACTCCTCGCATCATTTTTAAACCCCAGAAAGAAATATTAATTAATATACAGCTAGCTGGGAATTGAGAATCCTAGTTTGCGTGCATGATCATATTTTAAGAATTGATTCCCAAAGTTCTCTCATTATTTTAGCAATCCAAACTTAGCCATCCCATGGATTTAAAAAATTAATAATTATTAAAATTTTAGATGAGATGATTAATATAGTCTTAAAATCAAAGAAAGATTCAAGTTCAAATTTTGACCGCATCATGTGTCACACCTGTCGAAGACAAGAATAATCTGTGGCCTTCTCTTATAACCTATACTATACAAAAAGCAGCCAATCTCTCATCAGTTATGTAAAGTGAGGTTTTGGAGGTAATTAAGATTCAAATATTACTATTTCTATCAACTTTCGACAAAGTTTTTGATTATCAATTTGGGCAATTTGTTCAAATATCCATGTGATTTTTCTAGTTTTTCTTTTATTATTGTTATGCAGGAAGTCCAATTATTTTGGAAATGGCAGCTTTAGTTAAAATTATGGGTAATTAGTTGATGCTTTTCTGTATAAAATTGTGTAATTATATATGAATATTGAAATCAAATTGAATGGATGATGGATTTATATGGTGAAATGTTTTGCTTTTATCTGTAATGGCAGTTTTGATGTGGGCTGATATATTGGCTGCGTACACAATGTGGGTGACGCAAAAATATTTAACAGATGTATGGAAACTGAGTTTTACTCATGCTGCTGGAATTTTGAACATTTATTGGGGACTTGCTCTTATATTGCCGGTCGGGTTTATTTTCCTCGTTGATGCCTTTTTGGGAAATTACAAAATGCTTGTGCTTTCCAGTTTAACATACAGCGTGGTTAGTTAATTTCTCTTATCTTCTCCATTACATTGTTTAAATCCTTCATGGTATGGATGATTTAAGTTTTAGAAAATATTGATTAACATTGATCAATAATTTCTGCAACTTATTCCAGGGTATGGGCCTTCTTACCATGTCTACGCCGCCAGTTCTTGCCAGTTCCACGGGCACCTGCAAAAACTATAAGCCAAAATGTATTGGTAGCACACAAAAATTTTTGTTCTATACGGCCTTGGTATTGGTAGCTATAGGAGCATCTGGTCACCTCGTTTCTCTAAAAACTTTCCTTGAAGAACAGGAAAAGAACCCTAATGGCGATAAGAGACAAAAAGATCCGCTTCAGTTGCCAGGCTTGTTTATGGTGGCCTTTGTTCCAATAATCGGAGCTATTGTTCTACCATCCATAAAACCATGGTCACTTCGCTATGGAATTCCGGCAATCTGTACTGCTGTGGCAACACTTGTATTTTTGAGCGGTTCATGGTCATACTACAAGTCTAAACCGAAGGGGAGTCCATTGACAAACGTTCGCAGATGGAGGCTTTGCACAATCGCAGAAGCAAAAGAAGCCAAAATTGTTGTTCGGATGGTTCCAATGTGGATGACATTCATAATTTGTGGGACTGTATCTTCAATTGGAAACACATACTTTCAAGAACAAGCAAATCACATGAATCCAAACCTTGGAAAATGGAAAGTTCCTGTTCCAATCTTTCTAACGGTGGTAAACATCTCGACAGAAGTGATTGGCTCCTTATATGACTGTATGAGTAAGGAAAGATCGGTTTTGTTTGGATGTCAAATATTTGCACCTCGTGTAGGCATTGCAGTGGCCATGATATTCTCAGTATTGTGTTGTATAACTGCTGCCAGAATGGAGACGCGAAGGCTCGGTGTGATTAGAAGCCACAATTTATATGAGAAGCCTGAAGCCAAAATCCCGATGAGTATGTTTTGGCTGACTTTCCAGTTTTTACTACTTGCCGGCTTGTATTCAGTTTTACGTAAGAGTGTTGAAGCACTCTTCAGAAATCAGGCTCCAGAATCAATGACCAATTACCTTCTTCATATTACCAAGGGAGTATCCGGTCTAGGATACATGGGCAGTGTTCTTTCGGTGTATCTGGTTAGTAAAGTTAGTGAGAAGGGAGGTAGACAAAACTGGTTTAAATATACTTTGAATAGGAGTCGTTTAGATAGATATTACTGGGTTCTTGCAGCGCTGAGTTCCATAAATCTAATTTTCTACATTTTCATTGCTTCTAGATACAAACACAAGGAGCCAGAACCAGAAACCGAACCCGAACAAAAAAATAAGAAAGACCCTCAAAATGGAGATTCTGCTTAGCCCAATGGCCAATGATCTTGTTGCATTTGTTAGGCTGTGCTATAGAATTATTTTCCTATGAGAAGTTCATTCTTTCTAAGTGTAATTGTTGCGTGCATCAAGCAATAATAATTCTAGAAGATGTGTTATTTTAAAATAAGCTAGTGCCTACCTCGTGCGTTGCACGAGTATTGTATAGATTATGTTATTATTAGTGTGGAATGTGTAGAATTTTAAAAAAAAAAAAAAGGTATTTTAAGTTTTTGAAAATGAGAAATTACTGTTTTTATAATTGAGATATAAATTGAAGAGAAAGTAATTTTATTGAAAGCTATAAAATAAGTACAAGCCACACCAAAAATATATACAATATCGTCCAAAATCAACTGGCTTGGTGTTTCAGCTATTTCAAAAGATAGTATAGCTGAATTTTTTCATTCCATTTTCTACTCTATTTTTTCTTTCATTTTGTCTGATGAAGTAAATGATTTGAATTGGAACTTTCTGACGGCTCAATATCTGATTTGAAAAGAGCTTTTTTTACTGGAGGGGACCAATTGTGATCAGCATCTATGTCAAAATTTTCCAATTTTTTTTCAGAATCAGTGTTATTTTGATGGCATTCTTGTTGTTCTTCTGCAATTAAACATTCCACTGAGATGATGTCAAATTTGTAATTGAATGAATTAGGTTCTGCTTGAGTCGTTTTGAGATAGAAAGTTCTTTCAGTGTTTTGCATTTTCCCAATTACATCTCCAAAATTTGCTTCTGAACCCTGTGTAAAAAATATGTATGTTATGAAGAAATCCATCAAATATACCAAATATAGAGATTGGAAGATATTGTAAATTATTACAAAGTTTGTTTCTTCCATCAAAGTTTGTGCAACTGTGAACATAAGTTTTTCTCCAAGTTCACCAATTGCACTTACATTTATACATCATGTGACATCTGATAATTGGAGATATACTCTTGGTCTGAGATAAAGAGAGTAATTATTTATTTAGGAATAATATATATATATATATATATATATAGAAAGGCGTGGAAAAATATATTTTACCGAGGAATAACTTTGGAATTAGAACTTTTACAGAAGATACAAACATATATTTCATCAAAATCGGCGTTTGATCGCAGATAACGATTGCTGCAAGTTATGTACCAACATTTGTGATCTATCTTTTTCATTTTTGCAGTAGCATTCACCCAATAAAATTTTCTCTGAAAAAAGGAATTCTAACTTATAAAGAAAGATAAATAGAAACCATAATTTTATTGTGTATAGGAATATATAAATACCAGTAAAAGTCGACTGTGTAGATTTTGTATTAAGGTGAATTTGCTGTACATTGGAGGAGACAATTTTGTGGGAGATTTTTTAGTCTATGGCTTTTTTAAAATTAACTCATCGATTTTGTCTAAATTTGTATCTTTCGTGAAAGAGTAAATAAATCGAATAAAACCATAATAATTATAGGCACAAGAATATACATACATACCATTCAACCAACGTTTGTACTGCAACGAAAGGAGTATTCATAAAGAAGATACTTCGAACTTTTGTGGAGAGTTTTAAACCTATAAAATTCTTTAATATAACATATTAAATGCATTTTCAAGCAGAGTTAAATAAGGAAAAATAATAGAAACATATCGAAAAAAGAGATGACTTTTTGGTTTGTTGCAAAGATTACTGATTTTTTGTCAATATTTTCTGCCAACAATTTCGATTCTCTATCAACAAATGAATCCCACAATGTTAATATCATTGTTTTTAATTTTTGGTCTAGAAGTATTACATCTTGTACCTAAGTTTGGTTGTCATTCTTTGATTGAATCAATCGTTTAAACATTATAAATTACAATTGCCAAGATAACTGCAAAATGAAAAAAAAAATTGTATTGCCTGTAATTTTAATTATTTGATTAAATTAAATATAATAGTATTATTTATTTTGAGAATAAAGATGCAATTTTTTACTTATATCAGTGTTTGTATCCATGAACTGTTCAACTTCATCGAAAGAAGTCAGGTGATAGGTTGAGAAAACAAGTTCGAGGTTATTGTCATTTAACTCTTGAACACGAGTTTCCCCAGAAATCGTCCATTGTAGAACTCCTATTGAATATTTGTACTTTTCATTGTTGTTTTTAACATAAACTTTAGAGATTGCATAGGTTTTTTCAAGAAGAAGTTCATTTTCGAACGCAGTGATATTCAAATCATATAGACTTCCTTGGATAGCGTTACACTAATAGATAAAAAGATAAAAATTCATTAGTGTAGGAATGTGTGTGTATATGTATATAAAATAAAAGAGAGAAAACATATTTTCAAAAAGAAAAAGAAAAGTTCATGTCTAATATTAAATAAATGCATAACTTACCTATGTATGCATTAACATCACGTGTTGGTATCTTTCATTGCCTTGTCTTGAAGGTTTTGGTTATTGTTTCTCTACAATAATTACTTTGACTTTCCATTTTTGATTGTTGGATAGAATTTTTGGTATATATTGGTACTTTTCTTCCATTGTGATGATGACAATATTTGTATATAGATTAGAAAACAGAACGAAGACACAGAGTAACTTTTGAGAGAAAATATTTCTTTTGAGATAACCAATTGGAAAACAGAAGAAGATATATATAGACACATACAGTTATATCATTTATATTTTTTATATTATATTTAACAGTAATACATTGTAAAATCTAATCTATAGCCATACCTGGTATGAGGATTACTTGTAAACTTGTAGTACTAATGAGATGAATTAAATTAATTATCATAGTAAAATATTTAAAATAATATTACATTTGTTTTTTGTACTAAATAAAACTAATAAAGCTGTGTTACAGTCTATAAAATTTTATCGTGCTCATACTTTATTGAGTAATAATTTAAATAAATAGATTTTACATAGTGCCCACACTTTATTGAGTAATAACTTCTATAAATAGATATGAGGTGGTAAAGTTTTAGTTTCATTACAAGTACAATGACTAATTTATGATGAGAAAGAGTTTTTAGAAAAGATATTTATGATATACTTTATTCATCTAAGACAAATTTGATGAAGTTAGTTATTAGTTTTTCGAATATAAATGTGAATAAATATGTTAATGAAATAACAAAAAAAAAAAAGAAAATAAGTCAAAAGAAAATTTATTTCCTACAATTATTATCCCAACAAACTCACAAAACAACAAAATAATATTCATACAATTATTATCTTCACTTATTACCTCAATTACTAAAAGTCACGAGAGTTCTCACATGTGAAGATTCTTACATTTTATCTCCATCACACTAAAATTTTAGCAATTTCACATTTTTGCAAGAGGAGAAAGGTGTTCAAAGTAGAGAGAAAAGTAACCAAAGTGCAAACATTTAGTTGAATAAAAGTTAAGATTTATTATTGAAATGGATAAGAAAATGCTTCTTGCAGGGAGAATGCTTCTCAACACGGAGAGCTCCACGGAGAGCACGGATAGACCCTGTCACGTGCTCTCTCCTTGCCCACGTGTTTTCAGTAATTTGTGTCTAGTAAAAGTATTAACAATATATTTTTAATTGGAAGACATTTTCTTCTTAAAAATAATTTAGATTTTATACTTAAATATGTTTACAACATGTAGAACTAATAATGCAAAGGACACTAAAAACTATAACTACTTTTAAAATAAAATCTCATAGTTGTCTTGTTTCAAGAGTCAGAAAAAGAAAGATAACATGAAAGGAAAATTGTAGCCTTAGTTATTCACTTATAAGCCTCCATTCTACCTGAAATATGGCATGCTTTAAGTATAAAGTCTTGGAATTTTAGTATTCTTTCGTTAATCATCTAAAAACATAGATAATAACACCTAAATTGTTGCCATTGTCAGATGTAGATATAGGGTTAGAATTTATGGAATTCTTATAAATATAAATTTGTCTACTTCTTTTATTATATTTGTTTATGCAGATGTCTCTAGAATCTATTGTCCCTTCAAATCAATGATTTTCTGCCATTATTTATCAATATCCAAATCGGGAATATCTTCAAGATTTATTTGAATTTATAGATGCAAATCAACAAACTTCTATTATGTGTACTAATTTCTATGAATGTTTTGCGGAAGTTATTTATAGGGCAGAAGAGGAACAATTTAATTGTAGATTGATACATGAATTTGTAATGAGGCTTGTACATTGTGGTAAAAATAATAAAGTTTGGGTACGGTTAGGTGATCGTATTGCCAGGTTTAGCATGTAAGAATATTGTCCCATCACTGGATTACCATGTCATGAACCATCTATGGAGATTTATTATAATAACTATAGCCTTATAAATCATTATTTCAATGGTATGAGGAGAATTACTATGAGAATGTTGCACCAAGCATTCCATTCATGCGAAGACGACATAGATAATTTGAAACTGGGGTTTGTTATGTTTGTGGAGTGTGTTTTGAAATCAACTAGCAGAATTATTGATTATAAGACTCTTGATATGGTCGAGCGTCTCGATGACTTTCTTGCTTATCCATGGGGTAGAAAAGTATATTTTGTTTTGTTAGATTCATTGCAAGAATCACAAGTGGAAAGAGTGCAAAGAGCAGAACAAAATCAACAAACAGATTGTAAATATACATTAAGAGAATATCCACTTGCATTCCAAATAATTTTTTTCTATTCTTTTATCGTTATATATATTATGCATAACTTATTTGTATAACAAACGACTATAATTACTTGCAATTCTGGATATATGAAGCCTTTCACAGATTGGAAAAAAATTTGGACGTCGGAGATACAAAACACCACAAAGTCCTCGAATATATAAGTGGGGACCTAATACAATATTGACTAAGAAAATGATAAAATAATTTTTGGCCACCAAGGAGGTATAACGTACTTTTTTTTATGAATACACAATTACATTTTCATTTCATCATTTAAAAACTAAATTTAATTATTATGATTACAGATTGAGGTAATTGTAGTGTTATATCTGATGGAAGAAGAATTAGAAATATCATGGTATATAACTCTTTCAATGCCAGCTGATAATCTACATAGCATCTTAGATAGTATTGTCACTGGAGAATTAGAAAAACATAATACAACAAATCCCAGAAAACATCTTTGTGCAAGAAACGACCATTCTTAGTAGTTTGAGAACTTCTCCTGGATTTGGTCCTACTTCTGCTTCTGCTTTTGATGCCTCCAACAATATAACTCGAGAACAAATGGAAGAAATGTTGGGAATACATAGGCAACATATAATATTAGATGTGTCTAATGTATGCCATAACTTGAAGGAATAAATAATTCACAGTCAAAACCAGTTGTCTGAACAATACCAAAAATGGCAAGAAGATCATATGCAATTCAATATTCGTTCTTATATGGATACTATTATTGACAGCCACAAACAAGTATTCTAGCAAGAATTTCAACAGCAGTAAAAATGGTAAGAAGATAATATTTTAGGCAACGTGTAATCTTATGTCGATAGCAGTTTAAGTTCAATGAGATCTTACGTAAATGAACAGAACAAGAATACATTGCACAATGTATCACACATAGAAGTCATTATTGGTTCTATGCAGCAAGATATTCCTATCCACACAATTCCAATTCCCAGCGATTTGCCCAGACAAACATCAACATATGAACAATAGGCGGAAAGTTTTGAAAGGTTGCGAAGAGAAAATAAAGATAAGGAAAAAAAAATATTGTCTTCATCATAAAAAAGTTATCCTTTAGAAGATTATCCAAATGACAAGTACAGCATGATTAGAGATTGGAAATTGCATAATCCGTCAGGGTAACAAATCTAATTCTATTGTATTAGCTTAAATACTATTTTTTTTATTCAGTGGATAGTAAATTATATTATCTAACATTAATTCATATTTTCTTATATAGTACGTATTGGGAGGACGGCGAGAATTACATTGGAAGGGATATGTTAAAAAATTTGTTGGATATAACAAAAGATGTAACTGCCACGGTGAGTAAAGTTTAGTAATTCCAATTAATTTAATTTTATGTTTGATATCAATAAATTAAATTTATATGTATTTACTCTATTAGGGTATTGAGTTGGAGTTGAAGTTATTAAGGCGACTTATTAAGGATGGTTCTACCCTAATTTTTAAAGACTATGCAATTATGGACTTCAAATTTGAAAATGAGTGTTCTAGTATTTTCAACTAGCTAATAGAAGAGAAAAACAAAGCCACTAAGGGAAAAGAGGACTTCACTCTGTTAGTAAAATACGCGAATGGTGTTTCACCTATAAATGGTCGTAAATGGATGGCGTACAAACATCTATTAATTCCATGCTCATTTTCTGGCAATTGTTAGTATCTTTTTGTGGTGAATATTCGTGAATGAAAATTTCAAATATATGACTGTAGCAATGATATTCTTATACCAGATCAAGTCATGATACATGCAAAAGCAACACAGAGTACAATTCATGCATTCATTCCGAATTCTAAACTTTCTACCAAAAAGGATTTAAGGAAACATAGAACTAAAGCAATGCAAGTGGAGATCATACCTTATCTACCATGTGCAGACAATGGGTGAGCATTTAAATAGCTGTTTAATTGTTATAAAATTTAATTTTTTTCTTTATATTAATTTAATTTAACGTAAAACTGTTTGTTCTACAGGCCAAACTGTGGAATGTTCGTACTAAAATATATATAATGTGTTGTCCTAGGACAGCCAATAGAATTAGTTTTACCTAATAGAATGTCCATTTATAGACGGAAGATTGTAGTGAATATTTGTAATAATGAATATTTTCTTCGTCCTCGTCTTTAGTTAACGGTTATATAATGAGAATAAAGGTTATGTAATAAGTTTTTGTTGTGTTTTTTTCTTCTTTTTTTGTCATATTGTTGGTGTATATATAGAAAAAAAATAAACTGTGGTGAAATCGTGATAAACCTAAATGAATTGATAGTGTTTTAGTTTTAGTATCAACCAACATTATAATATCACAATTTTACATGATTTCTTTCCTCATCAATTTATTGTTAAATATTCATATTTATGATTTAAATAAGAAAGATAATGAAAAAAATCAAACATATTAGCAAACAAAATATAATTATAAGTAAAAAAAATATGAAAATAACTAACCTTATGTAGCTCACAGTTATTCTTCCGTTGAAACGTGATGTATAAATCTCCACTTTAGCAGCAATGGGATAAAAGATTAATTGTTGGACAATTTAGAATTATAGACTTGCTAAATAGAATGTATTAAGTTCAAAATTCTAGATATACCACATTTTTTGTGCAACAAGTATGTGATTTATTTTCATCTGCTAGCTTAATCAAAACTTTTATATTTTGTCTTGTTTTTATTCTAGACAATGCAACGTATAGCTGACCATGTAAAAGTATAGGTTCAAAAAGATATAGACCTACAAAATTTAATGTTTGACCTTGGGCCTTGTTAATAGTCATAGCAAAACAAGGACGAACGGGAAATTGAATTCTTTTAAAGGGTATTGAATGTTTACTCCTTCAAGTGAAATAAATAGAATTCTAGGTAAAAATACTTATTTTCCATGATATTCACCATATTCAATTTCAGCTAAAATAACATTTTGTTTAAATTCACGATAAATAAGTCTAGTTTCATTGCACAAACCTTCCGAATGATTAGTATTTCTGAGCAACATAATATGATAATTTTTTTGAGAACAAGTTCATGTAGAGGTGTACCATTTGGAGTTAAAATATTCAAAAAATCTTCATAAATAAATCCTTTCGTTTTATCAATCAATTCATCGAAACTGAAATATCTAAATGTATCTCCCGAAATTTCTTTAACTAACATACTGTTTATCATAGCTACATATTCATTTTTCGGAGTTAAAATAATTCTATTCATCATAATATTTAAATTGTCACTATAAGTACGAAAATTCGGAAACACAATGCTGATAAACTTTTTCAATGATTTAATTTCATCTTCAAAATCCATGTCAATATCTAAAGGAAGCTTAATCATGCGACATGTATGCTCTTTTTCAATTTCGTTTCCAATTTTGATAAATATTTACAAAAGGAAGAATTCAATCTAGCTCTCATATTTTGAGTTAATGGTATTTGTCTAAAGTATTGCCACAAATATGAAAATATTAAACTTGCTTTCATAATATCATCTTTTGTTCCTCTCTGTACCACTGACAAAATTTGACGAAAATTCTCTCCACACCCAAGGACCTTTCCACCAAATCGTAATTCACATTCAGTAATATCTTTTAACATTTTATCCAAAACTTCAAAAGCATATTTATTAACCATTGGTGCTTCATTCCACACAATTAGCTTCGTCATTTTTAAAAGTTGACCAAGTGCAAATTGTTTACTTACTGATCATCGCATATCAGGACTTGTTTAAAGAGGAATTTTAAAACGCGAATGACCAGGTCTTCGAGCAGGTAATAATGAAGTAGCTACTCCAGATGATACTGTTGCCATTGCAATGAGTTGTCTACGTCATACTGTAGCAAGCAATGTTTTATACAAATAAGTTTTACCAGTACCTCCTAGACCATCAATAAAAAAAGTAATCAATAAAAAAAGTACATTTTTATCGTTGAAAACACAATCTAAAATAGTATCATAAGCAAATTGTTGTTCTTTATTTAAACTCTTTGTGAAATGCATGTCAGACTCAATATTAACATTTGCACTTTCTTCTAAAATCATATTTGCTATCATGTCGGCGTCATTTATATTAATGTCAAAATCTGTGAAGCAAAAATCATTTACACTTTTACCAACAACTTCTAAGAATGAATTTATGCATCGTAGAGCTCTAATCTTAGCATCGTACTTTGTCTGACTTGTATGTAAAAAATCTTCTATCATGTAAGCTTTAAATTTAATCCATAAATTTCTAGAATTTGTAGGGGCACAAAAAATCAGCACATTAGCACAAAGTTGACGGAGTGATATAGGCATTTGATAAGAAATTTCCTCAATTAAACACATGTCACAATAATTATTTCCCCTTATTAGAATATGTAGAATACAGTCTAGCGATAGGTAGGTGCTACAACACTATTAATTGTTTTTAAATCTTCAAAAGCTTTTTGGTCCTTTAATATGATTCAGTAAAACTCATAAAAAGTATCTCTCACCCTTAGATGGATTAGCAGCAACTATTCTACCAGTAATATTTTGCTTTTTTCTAGTATTCCAAACTCGTAAATATGTATTCCAGACAAAGTATGTAGGAAAATCTTTATAGAGTAAAGTCCGAGTCTTTTCATCTGAAATATTCATTCAAAAAAATTCAGTTAACATTGTTCGTTGAATAAAGTCTTTATTTATAACTTCCGATAAATCATCAGTTTCATTGTATGTAACTAATTGAGAATTTTCAACATATAACTGCAAAGAAATTATAGAAGGAGATATGTTAAATAAATCAAAACTAAAAATTCTCCAAATAACTTCGGGCACAGATATCCATCTAGCAGTTTGATAATTTGAAATTTTATCAATATAATATTCATTGATTTCTTTATTCACAGCAAAATTAACACGATCATGTCCTTTGTATACATATTTATATAAACATTTCACAACTTTAACAGAAGAACATATTTCTACATTAATATGACAATTATATTAGCTAAAGTACATATATTGTATGGTACAACCCATTTATTGTCTAATATGCATCCTCTGACTCTAACAGTAACACCATCGTTATGACGTCTGTAAAGCAGGTATGAATCATTACTTAAGGAAGTATGTAAAATATATTCTTTTATATATTTATTTTTACAAGTACGGTTGTTTTTCATGCAAACATTTGTAGGATTTAATTGTTCACAAGGACCGTGTATCATATGTTTGATCACGTAACAGGCAGGTAAGGATTTTTCTTTTCATATGGTATTTCACACAAAAAAAACTTCATCAACTTGCATAGAATTAGTAATCTTAAAATTTGGTTTAAATATAAGAAAAAAATGAATGTGAGGCAGATCTCTTTTTTGGAATTCAATCACATAAATATAAGCAACTACAGACCCTAGAATTTTCCTCTTTAATAAATCTATTTTTAGTTCCTCAAACTTAACTTTAAATATTCGTGCTAACAAGTCTGGCCTATTATGTATTTCATCATTATGTCTCAATTCTTATTTAATTTCAGGCCAATTTGGATTGCACGTCATTGTTAAAAATACATCAGGTTTTCCATATCATTGAACTAAAGACATTATATCCATATATCTTTTAGTTAAATTTCTAGGACCTCCAATAAACCCTGTTGGTAACACTATTGATTTACCAATTTTGTAACCTCTATTCTCACCACTTTGTACACTATCTATAATTTCATGGTAAAGTTCCGCTCTTATAATCTTTTGATTATTTCGAAAATAGTCTAATCTTGTAGTTTCAATTTTAACATGCATATCTACTATATATTGCTGCAAAAGTCTGACTGTATGAAGAAGTGTAGACTTATCTAAAAGCCTCATTTGAAGTTTGTAGCAATAATATTCGTGACAAGATACATTCATTCGTTTCTTCGTTTTCTTCAAAATTGAAAAGAAATAAAAAGAAAAAATTTGAAAAGGACAATATAATTACATACTCTTTTATTACATATAAAACAATCTCACAGACGATAAAACTTATCATGATCTTCCATTTTCAAAAGTTGTTCGGCGGAGTGAATTTTATTAATTTGCATAAAATTTTCATCCATGAGTGAAGAAGTATTCAAATTGACTTTTTGGATACCTTCGTACCATCCAGGTTCTGCATAGGCAAATGTTAATGGATACTGAAATGGATTATAACAATCATAATAGTAATTTACTTTATTTGTAGTGTTAGAATGTTCATAAATTAATATATTACGATTCTGAAGGCTTGCAGATAGGTCTTCATCAACCCATACTGCGGCCACCTGCTCACACGATGACTTATTATATAGTCTTTGGTCAAGACCTTGATCACACCTAAGCACAATATGACATGAACCAAAATCAGAAACTTCACTTATAATCGAAAAAATCGACAATATGGATTCATCTTTAAGACATCTATGAATTTTCTCAAAATTGTTTCACATAACCTGTCAAAATTTTTTAGTCTATTAGTGATTTCATTATCATTATCATAGAAGTATAACTATAAATATTCTAGTTTCCTATCAGTTGGTAACAATGGATTTATAAAATGGAACACTTGTTCTTGAACTCTAAATGTATATATACCTTTATTATTTCTACACAATTTTTTATTATATTTAACACCAAAAGAAGGGAAAGCAAAATGATCATTATAACTACAAGCAACTGTCTCACATGAAATAGAAGTAAATAGCTCAAACAATTCAAGAGGAATACTATTTAACTGTACTCTAATTTTTCCATCACAACAACAAAAGCCCTTACTTTCTTTATAAAACTTTTTTGCACCACAATATTTACAAATTGTACATGATGAAAGAATATAAAGTTTGGCCAAAATATCTCGTAGATTTATTCGTTTGGAATCAACTCTTTTAGAATCACGTAAAATATTAAGAATTTCTAATGTTTCATTTTCATAGTCTTTTTCAAGACAAATGCTTTCATCATTGTATAACTCAATACAATCATCAATAGAACCTAAAAACATAAAAATAAGATTGATGAAAGATAATACAAACAATTCTAAAAAACAAAAACAAAAACAAAAAAAAGGAAAAATACAAGTAAATGAACATAAAAAAAAATAAAATCCAAACTTGTTTCAAACTCACGACACCTAGTTCACCTTTCTGGTGCAGAACTTGTAGTGACTTCCAGAATATCAAATATGTATGTTAAAATTATGTAGAAAAGGGAATGAAAAAAATCAACAAATAATCATACCTAAAACTCTTTTACGCAATTTGTCTTTTTTTACCATTGGCTGAAATTCAGAATCTTGTGTTTGTGTGGTTGGTGTTCTTGAATGAGCATGTTTATTCCTAAATAAATTGTAAATATTCTTATCACAAATTTGGCCATATAACGACAACTTAGAGACTATTTGTACGATATTTGATTTGTTTAAAGTTGTGTTGCCTTAATGAAATATAGATTCAAGAATTTGGAGTTGAGAAAATGTAGGTGTCTATCTATCCATTATCGCTATGAAAGCAAACAAGTTATGACAGCAAGTAAGTCAACTCCAACATATGTAAATTCTCAAACCTAAAACAGAGAAATTAATAAAATATACTATACTGACGAGGAAAATAAAAAAAATATTATTATTATGCTAATTTCGAGAAATATAGACTATCTATAGCTATGCATAGACAAGCCACCGCTTCAACTATTTATCAAAGTGTGCATAGACATCATATTTCAATTAATTTTTTAGCAAAATGTTAAAATGAAAGCATGCCTAATGAAAATAAACAAATATAATAGGGAAAAAATATAATTATCATACACCTGCAGCAAAAATTGGGAGGAAGAGTTAGATTGTGAGTTTTTTTCACGTTATATAACATGTATATATTAGTAAGAAATCATCTAAATTTTTTTGACAAGATTAGGTAATTTGAGATAGATTTTTTTAGTTTTATTTGATTCGATGAGGTTTATGCATGAATTTGATAACCAGATTCTTGTTCTTGCACTATGTTGTTTGGCAGAAGAAATTCATAATTCACTAGCGGGAAGTATTGCTTTGTTATCTCAGAAATGAAACAACCTAAAAACTCCGGCTGCTTTTGCTTGGCTACACCGTGCAAGGTCATTACCTCCGTGCACAGAGACTTAGACCTCCTGATGAAAAGGCTGTCTTCTTATTATTCCCAAAAATATTTGAAAGAAAAAAAAAATTTGTAGCCTCTGTGCGGCCTGCGTACACGGAGGTAATGACTTCCCATGCACGGAGACTTAGACCGAAGACTTAGGCCTCCTTGCACGGAGATAATGAGGCAACAAATTTATTTTTTCTTTTTTCTTTTAAAATATTTTTGGGAATAATAAAAAGTCAGTCTTTTCAGTAAAAATTTGTCTATTCTACCACCCGTGAATCTCTTGTCAAATCTAATTCAAAAAGTAAAGTGCACTTCTTTTAGTTTAAATACATTCATTTTTCACCAATTTTTTTTTCATTTAACACACCCATACTTCAAATATTCCACATAACAAACAATAAATTTCTCATAAAATGGATGTCTCGCGTAGTTTCTTCAGAATCATCACCCCTTCCCTGTCACAATATTCGTCTGGTTAGTGCTTTTTTGACATTTTAATATATGTTTTATCACGTGCTTATGTTTTTGTTATTTTTATATGTATATATAATATGGATGCTTCCTACATCTTTTATCAATGACTAGAGGCAACAACTTGGTGATACAATACAAGTAACTGCATATGATGGCATAATTGTCACCATCAAATTAGAAAGAGTCGATGGAAAAATATACCTAGCCGATGGATGAAACAATTTTTCGACCATCATAATTTACAGGATGCTTATGTTCTAGTATTCGAATATAACTGTAATTTCATACTAAACATGACTATATTTGACCATCTGGGCTAGAGGTCACATACGATTCTGATGAAGAAAGCCAAGAAGGAAACACTTCAGATAATCTCATATTTGAAATAATACAAATACCTCGTTTTAACAGCCACCGGAATATATATATATATATATATATATATATATAAGTTGAAATTTTTTCATCACTACAGTATCTACTAGGAAGTTTTGCTCGACAGCACTTGCCGAAATTTGTGCGCAACATTCAGATCCACGTTTCTCTGCATCACAATTGGGACATTACCACAAATTTAAAACCAAGTGGCATAATAAGATGTTTTACTATATGTTGGGCTGATTTTGTTACAGAAAACAACTATAAATGGGTGATAGATGCATCTTCCAACTAATTAACAGCGAAATCCCAATGTTTATAGTCTATAAAAAAGACCACACTGGAAGTTTGACACATCTATAAAACTTTTAATTTGTTGTAACTTTTGCTTTTGCTAATTTACTTTACATTTATATATATATATATATATATATATATCCATGGCAATTAATATAAAACCAATTCCATCAATTTCAAAGTTTGGAAATTCCAAACCTCAACAAATTCATCAAAAATCTGCACATGGAAAACAATAGACTAATAATAAAAGCACAAGAAAAAAAAGTGAATTTATACACAAACAAAAAGAACAAAATAGGTAATAAAAAAAGAACAATAACACATTAAACTCCAGATATAAAAATAAAAATAGATATAAAAAGAGAAAAGAGAATAAGAAACGTTTTTGTGAAAATATATAATAAAGACAATATTAAAGAAAGTTATGAAAAATAAATAAAGAATAGTATAAATACAATTTAGTTAAAATTGAAAAATTAATTCTTATTACGAAGAAAAAAGATTGGAAACGCTTCTTTTTTTTAAGCTAATATCTAAGTAAGCACAACAATTTGTTTATATAACTTTTTTTCTTTTTATCTTATTATTATTATTATATAGTAGGCAGACAAAAATAAAAAGAAACCAAAAAAATTATTATAAAGTTTTCAAATTAAATTTAAATAATTAAAAGTAAAAATAAATATTATTTAATTAAAATTAAAAAAATCATGTTTAAAACGAAAATAAAAAAAATTTAAATCGAAAAAATAAATTTTAAAACAATTTTCAAAAAATAATAATAAAAACAAAATAAAAGAAAGTTATGAAAATTAAATAAAGAATATATAAATATTATTTAGTTAAAATTGAAAAATTAAGTTTTATTATGAAGAGAAAAGAATTTTAAATCAAAAAACAAATTATCTATATATAAAAAAAATAACATCAGGGAGACAAAGCCTCCGTGCATGCAGGGAGACATGCACAGATACAAACCGTGCACGAAGACTTTGAGTCTCCCTACACAGAGAGTTAGAGAGAGATTTTTTTTTTAAAAGCTAATATATTTTTACATAGAATAACTAACTACAATGATAATTTTTTTTATTACACTTAAAAAACTTGAAGCAAATTTTACTTATAACTAACTTTTTATATTTTAGAAATATACCGAGCTAATATTTTTTTATTGAGCACAGAGTGAAGAGATGAGACATGGTGAGAAGTGTGGAAAGTTACGTGTTGCAATAAATTTGGAGGTATACTGTATAATAAAATATATACTAAGACAAACGGCGTCGTTTTTGTTCCCCCACTTGAAAAAAATAAAAATGCTACAGTGAGATAAAATGGATTAAAACACTATTCACTTCAACAATATCTCCACATTCCCTTTTTATATAGTTGGGATAAATAAACCAGTAGGTGGCAACAGTTAATTTGTACCTAGTACTCAGAATAAAGTAACAATT
This sequence comes from Olea europaea var. sylvestris, assembly GCF_002742605.1. Lineage (NCBI taxonomy): Eukaryota > Viridiplantae > Streptophyta > Magnoliopsida > Lamiales > Oleaceae > Olea > Olea europaea. Next base: position 14,287,753 of record NC_036253.1, on the reverse strand, counting down.
AGGTTGTGGAGAATTGTGGCAGAAGTTTGTAAAGTACATTGGTGATCTTTGCAGGATATAATATAGAGGTTAAGTAATAAAGTGGATTCAATGAGTTCGAATATCGTCCCACAGAGATTGATTAGTTCAAATTTTACCTACCGTAGCCTTAACCGAAACTAAATTATCAAAGTGAATGTAGACCTAATTGAACCTCAATTATGCAAATTTTTTTATGATTAAATTGAAATTAATATGCAAAACAATAATTTAAAACTCTAGAATGAAATCTAAAAGTTGAGAACGCACTTGTTATAATTATTAGGAATGAAATACGCTATGATCACGAATTCCCATGAAATTATCACTTTAAACTCTAGTTTCACAATATGACAACACATTTCAATTTTAATGAATCAATGTTCCTAAGTCTATCCAATACTCTCTCTCGAGATGTATCAAACATATTTTTACATACCACCGGTCTATATTTCTATGATAAGAGCATATGTAAAAATACATGCGGTTTTATGAACATTTAAAGATTCACGTAGGGCATAGCGGTATATTTCTATCCACTATCGGACCTTAGGATGATTTATATTATATCAAATCTATTCCAATTCTCTCGAATGTAAGAATAAATCACTTAAATTCACACAATTACGAGCCCTTAATTGTGGAAACATTAATTGCATATAAATCATTCAAAATAATAAAAATTGTGTCTTAACATCAAATTGCAAAACTAGAATATTAAAATTCAAATCACATGATTCATCGATCTCCTAGCATAATAAAAATCTAGCCTAATATGATTAAAATAACAAAAGACATCATATTTTGTATAAAAGACATCACCGGGTTATAGAACTTGAATAAATCTTGAAGTTCTTCGTGCCAATCCTTGTTCTTGCGCTCAAATCCTCTCCAAGAAGTGTTTTTCAGCCTCCAATTACGTTCTAGGCGCCTTTAGAATGTTTTTGATATTTATATCCCGTGGAAAATTAGGTTACCATAGGTGTTTCAATCGTATAAGGAAAGAAAAAAATCGCGCCGAAAACGTACCATGCGACCGCAAGGTTTTAATCCGTGCGGCCACATGGTTATTCCCTTTTTCCAATTGAATTCCCTGCATCACTTCGTGCGGCCGCACGACATTTCTACCATGCGACACGACATCTCAGCTTGTGGTGCTGGAGCCCGTGGGTGTTCCTGATCTTCAAGGATTTGGCCCTGTTCTGCCTGCTGTCTACGTCGCTCATTTTTCTGCTCTTCCTTGTGCTTAACCCGAGCCCTTGTCTGAGCGTCAAATGTAGTTCATTTGATCATGGGCCTGAATTTTTCAGGTAACTCCTCAGGTAGGAGGGCAACACCTGCAGCCCGACATATGCCACTAATGAGGCTCGGGAATATCAAAGTGGAGCGTCGATCTCTCCAAGTTCTCAATGAGTGCAGTTGATTGTATATATGAGTAGCGAGATCAATCTTGTTACCTCGAGCCAAGTGGTAAATGAAACCCGCTATCTGATCTGGAAATGTAGTCCTGTGTGATATGGGCTCAACATTGTGGCACATAAAGAGCCATAGAATGGCCATGGAAGGAGTAAGCTCAATCTGATGCCACTCGGTAGTGTCGAGGGGCCATGCATTCTCCCACCCCATTAAAACCTCAGCTACCTCATTCCAGTGAAAATTAATTGGGAGGGGGACCACATTCTCCATGGTAAGCTGGTAGTAATCATGAATGACCTTGGGAGAGAACATAATCCATTTCCCCGGCACCCAAGTCTGATGGAAATGCTCAGAGCCTGACGTGTTAATGTCACTGTTGAAGTTAGCGAAGAACTCTCGGCATAAAGTCTCATAGAGTGGATGCGGTCGCTCCACTGACTTTTGCCATCCACAGAGCTAAATTAAATTGACCAACTCAAAACTCGGGAAGTCATCAAGCTTAACAGGTCTTTCAGCGTGTAAAGTCCAATGGCGTACAATGTTTTCATATCGTGCCGCGGTAGTTGCAGTTAAGAATCGCTGAACTTCACCCGCGAGCTCTCGAGTACGAGCTGTTCCGGTGAAGGAGCTTGCCTTTTCCTTCCCGCGCACAGTTCTTTTAGGAGGCATCCTGCAAAGTTTGGAAGATTATACTTATTAAGTTCGATGTGAAAAGCATAGGCAAGAAATGAGTAAAATAAAATATGCATTGCACAAATTCCCCAAACTTTCCTAGATGCATGTGTAGGAACATGGTGTGCACTAGTCAAGCTATGATGTTTAATTGAATTCACATATTTTGCCAATAAGAAAAATGGGGAAAAACTGGGCGTAACTAAGCAACATTTCAGAATTTGGAACCATGACCGAGTGCACACTTTCGGCCCTTGACATCATTGAGAATTATCAAATTTTTCCCAGACAATCTCCGGGCATATCAAAGTATTCATTGAAGTGTAGCACATACTCGAATTTCAAACCAATTGGACGTCGTTTGATGTGTTAAATGAAGATACAAAGTAGGGGACGGAGGGTGCCGTGATGTGCGGGACCTAGTCATTTGCCTATGTGGTGCAATGTGAAAGTGGGTGTTGTCTAGTTCAAATTAATTGGGAATCCATTAAAATATATCTTGTGCCATGTTGGTAAATCAACGCATACGCAAAAAGCACCTAATTGTACACAAAAGGTTATTGTGGCATTTAATTAAACACTTGGTGTGCATTATGTGAAGGTGTTACCAATGTAATGAATTGAATGTAAGAATCATTCCATAGTTTTCACAACACAATCACATCAAATCCAAACATACATGAATTAGCCCAATCTCCCTCAAATCCTCAAAATTGAAATTGCATATGTGAATAACCTTAAGAACACTTACCTTGTATTTGTAGGGTTGAATTGAGTTCCAAAAAAAAAATGATCTCCTTTAGATGATAATGCACTTCAATAACGAGATTCGTGTGTAGTGTATGTGACTTGAACTCAATCCAGTGTAGAAATCGTCCCCTAAGATGATTTTGGGCATGAGAGAAGTTGGGAAGAAAATTGAGTGGGAAAGAAGTGACCGGGCGTGGGTTTTTAACCCACACCTTATTTTTGCCATGCGGATGCATGGCTTTAGGCTCTGCGGTCGTATGGTTCAAGTGGCTTTGGCCACTTAATTCTCAGGTTCTATTTGTGCGGTCACACTGTGTGACCGCATGGGTGAAATTTTTTTTTTTTTTTTTTAACTTTGCATAAGAAAGAATTAATAATAGGGATAAAATAAAATAAAAGGATATCCCCAAAAACCCGACTTTTGACTAAAATTTTGGTTTTCACTTAATGAATTGACCCGGCTCTCAATGTCCCCAATTTTTTTTTTCAAAAACATACTTCTAAACATTTTGGGACGTGTATGGGTCTTAAACTTAGTACCCAAAACCAAAAATTTTTTTATTCAAAGTCACACATTGACGTGTGAAATTTAGAAAACAAAATTTACCTCGAAATGCGTGAATTCCACACCCAATCACCCAAACTACTCCAATCAACCAGAACTCGTGTGTGATGCTTAAGAACTCGTGTGAACAGTACTTGGACTCTTTTAACATGTATGGATGATCGATGACCACATAAAAAAATGCAAAATGAAATTGAAAAAAATAATTTCTAATCTAATGCAGAGAGTATAATAAATTAAATAAAAAGGATACAGTGGGTTGCCTCCCACCCAGCACTAGGTTATAGTCGATAGCTCGACTTTTCTGCAACTGCTTCATTCTGGCATCTCGAGTTGAACGGTGGACTTTTGGTTGGAGAAGTCACCATCCCAGTAGTGTTTCAGTCTTTGCCCATTAACCGTGAAGGTACCCTTAGTCTATGGCTCACTTGTATAGCCCCATATGGTAGGATCTTCGTGACAGTATAAGGACTCGACCACCTTGATCTTAGTTTTCCTAAGAAAAGCTTGAGTCTCGAGTTATACAATAGCACTTTTTGCCCCACTTCGAACTCTCGCCTCTGAATATACATGTCGTGCCACTTCTTGGTTCGTTCCTTGTAAAGTTTTGAATTTTCGTAAGCTTCCATTCTAAACTCATCTAACTCATTAAGTTGCAGTAGGCGCTTTTCACCGGCGGCGCTCAAGTCCATATTCAACTGTTTCATAGCCCAGTATGCTCGGTGCTCCATTTCTAGTGGCAGATGGCACACTTTTCCAAAGATTAGGCAGTATGGAGACATGCCTATCGGGGTCTTGAATGTTGTTCTGTAAGCCCATAATGCATCGTCCAGCTTTTTAGATCAATCATTTCTAGATGAGTTCACAATGACCTCGAGTATTCTCTTCAGCTGCCGATTAGATACCTCAACTTGCCCGCTGGTTTGTGGATGATATGGAGTAGCAACACGGTGTTTAACGCCATATTTATTCAACAACTGTTCAAACTGGGGATTACAGAAGTGCTCGCCCCCGTCGCTGATTATAGCCCGTGGTGTACCATATCGAGTGAAAATGTATTTCTTTAAGAACTCAATTACTGCCTTTGAGTCATTTGTTGGCAGTGCAATTGCTTTTACCCATTTTGATACGTAATCCACTGCTACCAAGATATACTGATTTGAGAACGAAGGGGGGAAAGGTCCCATGAAGTCAATTCCCCAAACATCAAATATCTCCACTTCCAAAATGTTATTCAGTGGCATTTCATTCCTCCTCGAGATATTCTCAGTGCATTGATATCGGTCACACCTCTTAACAAACTCAAATGTGTCTCTAAACAGTGTAGGCCAGTAGAACCCTAATTGTAGAATCTTTGCAGCCGTTTTTGAAGCCCCAAAGTGCCCTGCGTATGCAGATGAATGGCAGTGCTCGAGAATCTCATGTACTTCTTCCTCAAGTATGCATCTCCTTACTATCCGATCAGCACCTCACCTATAGAGAACTGGGTCCTCCCAAAAATAATACTTCAATTCGGCGAAGAACTTTTTCTTTTGGTGACTCGAGTAGTCCGGTGGTGGAATGGAACTGGCCAAGTAATTGACGATATCTGCATACCAAGATGCTTCATCGACTCTCAACATCTGCTCATCTGGGAAGATCTTATTGATGTCCACTAATTCTTCTATCTCCCCAGGCTCTAATCGGGATAGGTGATCCGCTACTACATTCTCACTGCCCTTCTTGTCTCATATCTCGATATCAAATTCTTGCAGCAATAGCACCCAACGAATCAACCTCAACTTTGCATCCTTCTTTGTGAGTAGATACTTCAATGCAGCATGATCTGTGTAGACTATGATTTTAGACCCGACAAGGTATGACCTGAATTTGTCAAATGCATATACCACAGCCAATAGCTCCTTTTCAGTGGTGGCATAATTGATTTGCGCCTCATTTAGAGTCCTACTTGCATAGTACATTACGTGAAAGATTTTGTTCCTCCGCTGTCCTAATACTGCACCCACGATGTGATCACTTGCATCGCACATCAATTCAAAAGGGAGTTCCCAGTCTAGTGCCACAATTACTGGTGCTATCGTAAGCTTCTCCTTTAAAGTGTTGAATGCTGTGATGCATTCTTCATTAAACTCAAAGGTTACGTCTTTCATTAGCAGATTGCATAACGGTTTAGTGATATTCGAGAAATCTTTTATAAATCTCCTGTAGAACCTGGCATGCCCCAAGAAACTACGAACTCCTTTAACTGATGTAGTTGGTGGTAACTTCTCAATAACTTGAATTTTTGTCTTGTCCATCTCAATTCCTTTTGCTGAGATTCGATGCCCGAGTACAATGCCTTCTTGCACCATAAAGTGGCATTTCTCCCAATTCAAAATTAGGTTAATCTCCTTGCATCTCTGTAAGACCAAATTCAAGTGCTCTAGACATTCATCGAATGAAGATCGAAACACTGAGAAGTCGTCCATGAAAACTTCAATAAACCTTTCAATCATATCAAAGAATATCGCCATCATACATCTCTGAAATGTGGCTGGAGCGTTGCAAAGACCAAAAAACATCCTACTATAGGCAAAAGTACCATAGGGATAGGTGAAAGTGGTCTTCTCCTGATCTTCTGGTGCGACATGTATCTGATTAAAGCCTGAGTATCCATCAAGGAAACAGTAGTGTGAATGTCCAGCCAATCTTTCTAACATCTGTTCAATGAATGGAAGGGGGAAATGATCCTTTCGTGTGGCTGCAACGAGTTTGCGATAGTCGATGCAAACTCTCCATCCTGTAACTGTTTTGGTGGTAATTAATTCATTCTTCTCATTTTTCATCACTGTGATTCCCCCTTTTTTCGGTACCACTTGAACTGGGCTAATCCATGCACTATCTGAAATTGGGTAAATAATTCCTGCATCCAGTGATTTCAGTATCTCTTCCCTGACCACTTCCTTCATGTTCAGATTTAATCTTCTCTAACCCTCTATACTTGGCTTGCAATTTTCCTCCATTAGAATCTTATGCATGCACAGAGAATGGCTTATTCCTTTAATGTCAACTATTGTCCACCCAATCACCGTCTTGTTCTCTCTGAGTACCCTAAGCAATTTTTCTTCCTCTACCTCACTGACTGTATTTGAAATGATTACTGGAAGTGTATCTGACTCTCCCAAATATGCATATCTGAGATGTGGCGGAAGTTGCTTGAGTTCCAAAACTGGTGGCTGCTGAATGGAAGGCAGTGGCTTTATATTTCCTGTCCCCAGTTCCTCGAAGTGCCTCTTTCGGGTATATGACGGGTTGGTCTCCAAAATTCTTGCACATGTTTCAACTTCAAGAGACTCTGACTAGACTGATTGGGATTGTGCAATACATGCCTCATAGGCATCAGATGGACCGTGTAGTATGAATGTTTCCTGTACTGCCTAGTCAATAATGTGAACTTGATAACAGTTGTCAGATTCTGCTGGTAGTTTCATTGCCTTGAATACATTGAACGATATATGCTCATCTCCCAATCTTAAAATCACTGACCCCTTTGAACATCAATAACGCTCTCCCTGTTGCCAGAAATGGTCTGCCAAGTATCAATAGGACGTCCATGTCTTCTTCCATGTCCAAGATAAGAAAATCCGCTGGGAATATGAATTTCTCAACCTTGATAAGTACATCTTCAATTATTCATCTGGGATGTGTCAGTGACCTGTCAGCCAGCTGAAGTGTCACAGTGGTTGCTTTAGTTTCTCCCAAGCCGAGTTTCCTGAAAACAGACAGAGGCATTAAATTAATACTTGCACCAAGGTCACATAATACTTTATCGAAATATACTTCACCGATTTTGCAAGGAACAGTAAAATTCCCTGGATCTTTAGTTTTGGTGGGAGCTTATTCTGGATTCTGGCACTACATTCCTCCGTAAGCATAACTATCTCATGGTCTTCCAGCTTGCATTTATTTGATATGATATCCTTCAGAAATTTCGGGTAGCTAGGCATCTGAAACAGTGCATCAGTTAGTGGGATATTGACATGGAGCTTTTTGAAGACTTCTAGAAATTTTTTGTATTGTTGCTCCACTTTTTGCTTCTTCAAGCGCTGTGGAAAGGAAATCGGAGGCTCGTAGGGGTTGACTGTGACTTTGGCCTTATCCTGTAACTCTTCTGAATTTTCCTTTGAACTTGATTCCTTTACAACAGTCTCTTCTTCAACGGGGGAAGATGTTTCTCCAATCACACCCGATCTCTTGACATGGATTTCAGGCAATTATACTCCACTTCGAGTTGTAATGGCCTTGGCTTGCTCTTTAGGATTGATTTATGTATTACTTGGTAAGTTACCTGGCGTTCTACCAGTCAATGCGATGGCTAGCTGCCCCATCTGAGTTTCCAAATTTTTGATGGCTGCATTTTGATTTTGAAGTGTAGCTTCGGCCTTCTCCATGAATTTTCTTATCATATCTTCCAATTGAGGCCTCTTCTCTTGTTGTTGAAATTGCCCATGTGGCTTATTCTGATTTTGGTTGCTCCAACAGAAGTTGGGATGCTTCTTCTAGCTAGGATTGAAAGTCTCTCCATATTTGTTACTGGCGTTGTCCCCACTGTGCGTAATCTGCTTGCTTAATTCCTTGCATGAGTATTGGGCAATTTGATATTTTGTGCTCGACTCCACATTCCTCACAATTGCTCTTCTTAGCTTGTGATGCTTATGATATGTTTTCCACCTTGTGATACAGAGAGTCAATTTTTGCAAATATTGCTGAATAAGCGTCCACCTCGTAGACACCTGGAGTTTTCTTTGGGATAGCCCTCTCAGAAGACCACATGGCTAATGTGGTAGCCATACGCTCAAATAATTCCAATGCCCCATCAACTGTTCGTGTGGATATTGAGCCATCTGATGCTGAATCCACTATGCTCTTATGTGTAAAAGAATCGGATTTGGGTCTTTTTATCGAACCCATGCTGGGGGCACTTCCGGAGCATGTTCTTGAATCTGTTCCAGGCATCGTCAAATGATTCATTTTTTCCTTGATTGAATACTGATGTCATGTCTCAGCTTCACTATCTTGGCCAGGAAGAAAAACTTTTGTGCAGAATTTGTGTGTCAGCTCATTCCATGTAGTGATACTTGCAACCGGGAGTGAATCCAATCATTCAAGTGCTCTGTCTCGTAACGTATGTGGAAAAAGCCTTAACCTAATAGCGTCATCCGAAATCCCTTGGTATTTGAAATGTTGACACATATCTAGAAATCGAGATACGTGTGTGTGTGGATTCTCCTCGGCTTTGCCATAGAATTGGTGTCCATTTTGAAACAGCTGTATTACATTGGTCTTCAATTGAAAATTGGGCTGTCCAAACGGTGGATATACAATGCTGGATTGGCTTTGAATAACTTGAGAAGTCAAGAAGTCCCCCAGAATTTCATTTCCTTCATCTACTGCCTCTCCTTCGTTAGCTTGAATAATAGGATTGTTTAATTCGTTGGTCATTTGTACTTGTGCTTCGCGGTGATCTCTTTGTCGTCGATGAAAGGTGCGCTCAATTTCAGGATCAGCTGAAATCAATTCTCCTCCAGGCAATCGTGACATGCAAATCTGAGAATTAAAACCAGTACGAACATTGAGATTCAAACAATTTAAATAACTAAAACACAAATAAAAGATAATAACCTAAAATAAAAATAAAAATAAAAACAAAATTATGCTAGCAAAATAAAAATTGAGTTCGAATTAGTGTCTCGAGAAATAAAATTAAACTAAACTCAATCCCCGGCAACGGCACAAAAAATTTGTTCGCGAAATTATTTCTTTTGATTTTAAACCACTGCAAGTGTACGGTTCGTTAACAAGTAATAAAGTGGATTCAATGAATCGGAATATCGTCTCACAGAGATTGATTAGTTCAAATTTTACCTACCGTAGCCTTAACCGAAACTAAATTATCAAAGTGAACGTAGACCTAATTGAACCTCAATTATGCAAATTTTTTTATGATTAAATTGAAATTAATATGCAAAACAATAATTTAAAACTCTAGAATGAAATCTAAAAGTTGAGAACGCACTTTTTATAATTATTAGAAATGAAATACGCTAGGATCACGAATTCCCAAACAATTATCACTTTAAACCCTAGTTTCACAATATGACAACACATTTCAATTTTAACGAATCAATGTTCCTAAATCTATCCAATACTCTCTCTCGAGATGTATCAAACCTATTTCTACATACCACCGGTCTCTATTTCTATGACAAGAGCATATGTAAAAATGCATGCGATTTTATGAACATTTAAAGATTCACGTATGGCATCGCGGTATATTTTTATCCACTACCGGACCTTAGGACGATTTATATTATGTCAAATCTACTCCAATTCTCTCGAATGCAAGAATAAATCACTTAAATTCACACAATTACGAGCCCTTAATTGCGGAAACATTAATTGAATATAAATCATTCAAAATAATAAAAATTGTGTCTTAACATCAAATTGCAAAACTAGAATATTAAAATTCAAATCACATGGTTCATCGATCTCCTAGCATAATAAAAATTTAGCCTAGCATGATTAAAATAACAAAATACATCATATTTTGTATAAAAGATATCACCGGGTTATAGAACTTGAATAAATCTTGAAGTTCTTCGTGCCAATCCTTTTTCTTGCGCTCAAATCCTCTCCAAGAAGTGTTTTTTGGCCTCCAATTACGTCCTGGGCGTCTCTAAAATGTTTTTGATATTTATATCCCGTGAAAAATTAGGTTACCATAGGTGTTTCAATCGTATAAGGAAAGAAAAAAATCGCGCCGGAAATGTACCATGCGACCACATGGTTTTAATCTGTGCAGCCGCATGGTTATTCCCTTTTTCCAATTGAATTCCCTGCATCACTTCGTGCGGCCGCACGACATTTCTACCATGCGACCGCATGGTAGAATTAAACTTTTATTTCCTGCAAATTGGTCCTTTTACTTGAATCTTCCAATTCTTTGCATCTTTTCTTCATTTTTCACATTCCATCATCCCAAAATGTCATCAATTTGTATTTGGCAAACTCAATTTCTTGATTTGTTCATCGGGTCAACTTTTGGATAATTGCACTTTGGTCCTTGAACTTTCACTTTGTGTCATTTTAGTCCTTTTTCGCGTTTTTTCTCATGTATTTCACCATTTTCATCGGTGTTACCTACAATTCACAAATGTAATGAAATTAAGTCACAATTCAATCATTTTATTCGTAATTAAGTTATATTTATGACCTAAATAAGTGTGCAAAAACACACTTATCAGGTTACAAATACGAGTTTGTTTGTTGCAGTTAAAAAGTCAATTAAAATCAATTTTTTGACCGTTATTTCACTATTACAGTCATAATTTTTGAATTCTTCTCTCATAAGTAGAACTCACTTTATCTCTAACGGTCAAAAAATCAATTATCAAAATCTCTACCAAACAAACACATAGAAAAAGAAGTGTTAATTGCGCCAATCGTTTTCTATCTTTGAATAAAAGTAGCAGGCTTATAATTCCAAACCTTGTCCCTTTTTTATCCCCAATTTTTGAAAGATTGTAATAGTCCCTGTTTATGTCTTCTATTTTCATGGATAACAATGGGTGGACTAGGTTTTAAAAATCGCGTGCAAGTCAGTTGATACTTATTAATGACGATTTTGGATGGAAAAAGTCAACATGGATTAGCCATATTGACTTTAATTGTGTTTGCAATCAATCTCGTAAATGTACTTTCAAGTTTTAGGTCGAGTTTTTATCATTTATGATCATTAGTTGGCCAATCACGTTTCCTTCGATGTTTTTCAAGTTAAATCACTTGCAAGGCCTTTCTCAAAGGATTTGCCAAGCAATAGAGTGGGGTATGACATACAACATTTGTAATACATGGTATTCTAGCCCACAACAAATCCTTTCAAACAATAACATAGGGCCTGACTTTTGGTATTACAAGATTATCAGACCTTCGTACCAGATCTTATAATAAATTGTGCCATTTTTTCTGATGCAACTGCAAAGCATACTTATTATACTACTAAGATCTTGCTCTTACTATCCCTCATTGTATTATCACAATCTTCAGGATTTTGGAAGAACAAGAAAGGATTTTAAAAACTCATAGGGTGTAACACACTGAAATTTTCTTACTATTTTTCACATGGGGCCTAAACTTAATATTGGTCATCTAGCAAATGATATAATCCATGTCCAATTTTATCGTTACACTAAAGTTCAAAAATTGAAGTAATAAATTCGGCCCACTTCTTTACATAAATTATTTAATTGCTTACATTTACTTTTTAGAATTTATCATAAGTTATTAGGTCGAATATTTAAGTATTTTAGAAGTTAATAAAAATATGTCGATATTATACTCATTTTGTAACTTATGTTAAATAATACAATTCGGCCTCAAGGAAAAATAATTTTGAGCTAGTTATGTCCGAATTAATCAAATAGAAAGAAAATGATTATCTTTTAATATTTTATTAATATATATATAAATAAAAAAAATATTTTAAAACAACATGATACAGTTACACGTTTTCAAATTGAATTCCAATATTAAATCAATTAATAAAAAATGTTAGATTCATACGTTACCAAATGATTGATTGATTGAGGCCATTAATTGATTTAATTAGAGCCTGTTTGGGAGTGATTTTGAGAATTGATTTTTTGACCGTTAGGAGAAAAGTGGGGTCAACCGTGAGAGAAAAAGTCAAATATGACGGCTGAAATAGTGAAATAATGGTCAAAAAATAATTTTTTGGGGAAAAAATTACTCCCAAACAGGCTCTTAATCTTTGAATTCTCACCGTTTTGAGTAAAACGTGTTTGGCTTTTAATTTGAGGGATGTTGCATTATGTATATATAAATAAGATCACTTAAAACAAAAATTTTACACCATCTCATTCTTTGTAATCTCACACATACACTATTGAGAAAATTTAGCAACTTAATCATTTGCATCTTTTGATGTCGTTGAGTATTAGTTAAGGTAAGAATACATCTTGCAAAGTGTTAAATTCTTATTTCTTGATATTTATATAAATTTTAGCATGAAATACTATAAGACCTTAAAATCGAATTCTATGTTAAATCATTCGGATAGACCGTTAGGTTAAATATGTTAAATCCTACAGGATGGACCTTTTAGGTCAGTTATGTTAAATCCTATGAGATATAGGAATTCTTAAGAAATTTTTTGAGCTCTAAATCTAAGAAATGTTGGTATGTTATGTTAGTTTTATATTTATATCATGTTAATAAGAATGTGCATGTATTCTTGTTGAGTGTTTTTCAAAATAATCACTTTTATAATAACCTTTCAGATGAGAACGGGTGTCTGGATGAGTGGTAGATTGATCGAGTGATACTTATGGGTTGCCAAGTAAAGTTCTTAGAAAATATATTTGTCAACTTTTATTTGAATAATATTTTTATGTCAATGCAAGTTATTTAATATTTTTAGAGATCCTGCATTCGACATTTTATGCTAAATCTTAAATTAATAGTTTGGAATGGAATATTTCAAGAATTATATTTAATATGAAAGTTTTACTTAAATTTTTATTTTATCGTTATTGAATTATCGGTCACATTTTCAAATTTCAATAATAAAAGTTATATTTTCACTTAAGTTAGATGAAGAAGATTTTGGTAATACCTCGAACCTATTTTTTTAAAAGAATAAAATAATGAATATGAGAAAGATTTCGAGGGCCTTACATAAGGATAAGAAACACACTGCTTTAATTAATAAAAGTTGGGCTCGAGATACCCTTCAATGAAGAAAGAATGCTCCTTGTATAGAGGAGGAGATCCTTCATCCATGATAGTACAACTGACACACTGGTACAATACTTTTACAATGGGACAAATGACTTATTACTACTTTTGGTAAAGTATGATAAGACAACTGACGCAAATATAATAATTATACAAAAAAACAAATGACTTACCACTACTTTTGATAAAGTATGATAATGGATCCGACACGGGTACAATAATGTTACATAATGTCAAAGTACTTTTTAAAAGCAAGGAATTTGCTTTAAAAAATAACATTTATTACAAACGACAAAAGGATAAAGTTTTCACATGTGCTGAGTCATCATGATGATCCAAGATTTGCTTCTCGTCTGGGTACATTTGAATCTTCTGAATTGGAGAGGAGTTCATGTTGATTCCATCATCTGTTAGTAATTGTATAACCAAGTTATGTCTTAATCCAGTTTGCCACTATGGATATGACTACAAAAGCTCTAGATATTTGCTTCAAGATCATAGCGGATGGAAATTGATGTCATTGGTTTAGCCCGAATAAGATAAATTCCTTGGACATTTGCTTTTTCACTACATGAAGCATGATAAGTTTGTTATAGACTTTCAAATTTATTTAAGAAAAATGCTATTTATACACCAAGGTTGATACTCCAGTGTACAATCCCCTCAGATGAGGGGATGGGCTCCATGACAATAAAAAATTGTGGGACCCCTTATGTGAGTGGAATGTACATCGGAGTGTCAGCCCCGATATATGTGTAGCAAAACTCATTCAAATATGTAAAAAAGTAGGGCTTCTAAGTTTTCAATTCGAATAAAATCAAATATTGATGGAACTAATTGAACATGTGTTTGGATTTTTTTATTAGCAACTTATAATTTTCAATGAAATTTAAATTTAAATTTTGATTATACTTATTTCCATTATAAATGATAACCCTTTTTTTTTCCTTTTTTTTTTTCCCCTTTCATGAGTGGGGTGGGTATTTAGTTATGCAGCTAAAAATTTAAGTGCTATTAATAATTCTAAGTTTAAACTGAGAGCAGTTGCTTTTAGGGAAAAAATAAAATAAAACAACGTTATCAATGGTACATCATTTGCCCATGAAGATCTTTGCATGAAATTTTATGCACTAATTTTCTCACATGCTTTGACGTTAAATTCCTAGTTTTGCATCTTTTGGTCCTTTTTTATCCATGCTTCCTTCATCTTGCGTCAATCATCTAGGATCAAACGTATAAACCCAATATATGGACTACTATGAGTATAAATCTGGCCCAAATAATCGAATATTAAATATAGAAACTGGCTTAGAATCCCTGTTGCCAAACACGTACCACGCGAGTAAACTATGAAAAAATAACCAGCAGGGAAAAAAAATAAAAAAAATCAAGAAATCACAGTTATCAAGCTCTCAAGTGCCCAGATTTCTGGCAAGTGCGTGTTTCGGTGCGAGCCCGTATTTCTTCGGGGTGGGAGGTAATCTTTCTCTGATGTATATATTTAAGCATGCAGTACGCGCGCGTGTTTATCTGTGTTCGTCATGGAGACTGGAGAGCAGGGCTCAGAATTGCATACAAGATGTTTGAAGTAATTGCTGAATTAGAAAGTAGTGTCAGTCTTATAAGAAAGCATACATCTTTCAGAAGAATATACCCTTCTGTTTAAGTGCGGTAACATTACAGTGATGTCTTATAGGATATTAAATTCTGAGCAGTTTTGATTTGTTTTGCTTTGTTATTCAATTGCAATATTTCGGTTTTGTAAAACAGTGATCACTTGAAGAATTTCTTGGACTTAGTATTGGCATCAGTCTCAGGATCACGCTCGTTAGCTCAGCACTGGGGAGTTTCATCTCATTAGGTGGACGTATTTCAACTCAAATTATGGGGAAAGCATCGAGAGATAAAAGGGTACCCATGCTCTGCTCCAATTACATGCTAAAACTTTTTTTATTTTGTCTGGACTGGCACAAAATCAATATGCCTGAAATAGAGGGATTGGTTTTGCAGGTTATCTACTATAGGAAGGCGAAAGAGGAAGGCTGGCGTGCTAGAAGTGCCTTCAAACTGCTTCAGATAGATGAGGAATTCAACATATTCGAAGGTGCGTAAAGACATATGTGCTTGAATTGTATTAATTCATTCTTGGGCTCCTCCTTTACTTAGGTGATATCTGAGTGCATTTTAAGCAAAAAAATTGAGTTGTTTTCTTTTTGGCTGCAGTTATCTATTGCTGAAATAGAATGCAGTGAAAAGTTATTTATTGTTATCTACTTGACATAAATCCAATACTTTGCAGGAGTAAGGCATATGTTGGATTTATGTGCAGCACCTGGTAGTTGGAGTCAGGTATCTAGCATGTTGGGATTCATTATTACCTTTACATATTTACTTACATACCCTTAAACTCTTCAAGGTAGTTGCATGCATTGCATCAAACTGATTTTTATCTCATTTATTCCATGTAGGTTTTACGTCGAAAGCTCTATCTTCCAGCAAAGCTGTCACCTGATTCCGAGTATGTTTTGGTATTTAGACCTATATTTTCTTGTAACAACTAATAGTCTTCACCATGTGAAGTATGTCTTTGCCGAATTTCTATGCTTTGAGTGTTATATTACATATTGGTCCCTCAACTTCCTATTCTAACAATTTCAAGAATTTCCATTTGTCTTTATCAGATGACCCAATAACTTTGGTACAATTAGTTGATGCAAGTGTGAATATGGCATCCCAGGTCACATTACATTATTTACCAAGCCTTGTGCAATAAAAATTATTCTGGAATTGGAAAGCATATTGTCTAAAAACTCCAGTAATACAAGTGTCAGAAAACTGAAGAAATATATGGTTTAGGCAAATAATCTTATGAAAATGTTTCTAATGCTGCATGCAATTTCTTGTTATGTTTTATAAAGTGTAATCATGATTATGTACTTAATGTGTATTATGCGAATCGTTGCAACATTTTCTCTTAATACCATTCCCCTGTTCTTAGCACCGTTATTTTGGTATTGTATAGATTTCAAATTTTGTCATCGGAAAGAATATAACTACAAGCTTTGAGTTCAAGGCTAGTAATTATATTATTGATGCTTTTGAAGCAAATATTCCTTGATAGGAATCTGCACAAGCTAAACCCTTGCTCAAAAAATGAAGCCGCACCATCTGATTTTGCTTATCTGATGACATTTTGTTATGATTTTTGATATGTATTATGTAACTTATTCAAAAATTTTATGCATTATTTTTGTTTGAATGGATCAATATAATTATAGGAGTAATCTCTGTGTTAGTGGTAGTTATTTATATATTTAGGAATCAGTGGGAGTTATACAGAATTTCGTTTCTCTATTTGAAAAGTTTAAAGGAAACTCAATGGGGAATGAAAATATCTACGAACATAGTGTTTGTATTTGGGAGTTCACTGGTTCCTCGAAAACCAATACTTTTGGAGGTCCAGGTTTCCTTGAATTAACCTTCCTTGTTTTTTTCTCAATTCATTTATTATTTTCTTGTTACGAACAATGTGTTTTCGTAATATTGTCCTGTATTCTTCTTAATTACAATGTCACCTTCACTTGCATCTGGGGTCTCGTATTGCATATCATAGAAACCTTAACATGTCATCCCAATCACGTTGACAAATTTTACAGTATGGAGGATCTTAATTATTATTTTTGCAGGGATATTGATTTGCTACTTATTGCGGCTATTGACTAACAGCCGATGGCTCCTATAGAAGGTGTTATTCAAGTTCAAGGGGATATAACAAATGCTCGGACAGATGAAGTGGTAAGAACTGCATACTCATCTGTGGGTGTTCGGTGTTCACATTTTTTTTGTTTTTCAAAAATTCACCTGTTTCGATGGGTGGAGGTTTGACATAGACCCTTGCCTGCTTATTTGTAAAACAACAAAGTACAATTTTGGGAGAGAATATCGTCCAGTTTGAGAACTACGAAGAGGTCAGAACTAAAACGATGGAGAAAAATTCTTGATAACTAATAAATCGAAACATAGAAATTCATTTTCTAGATAAGATCCTACCTTTCTTAGAAAGAATATATCGGAAAACTAAAATTAGGCATATGGGGTAAGAGATTTTATCTAATTTTGAATTACCTTGACCTTGAAGTTCATGCCGCAAATGCTTACCATGCAGCCCAAGAAAACGATGGTGATTTGACATAGTATTTGTTGTATTCTTTGTTAATGCGTATACGCTACTTGTGTATTTATTTGACTTGTGATAAAACCATTATTTCAAATTTTAGGTAAAATTGCATCCCATTGCTTAGGATCGTCATCACAAGCACATCGAATTATATTACCAAGTGTGTGATTAGCCACTTCGATTGGCCATCAATTTGAGATGTCTGGTACTTCTATATTTTAAGGAAGTATAAAACTTCTTTGAAAGTGTTATCCAAAAAATGACTTAGAAATTTGACATCCAAATCGAAATTAATAAAACTAGGAACACCATGAAGACGAACAACTTCTCTGAAAAATAAATGAGCAACATGAGATGCGTCTGACGTCTTCTTGCAAGAAATATAGTGAACCATCTTGGAGAATTGATCAACTACTGAAAAAATCTAATTATATCCATGTTGAGTCCAGGATTCAAGAACAAAGTTCATGGTCAAATCTTGCTAAATAGTCTCTGGAATAGGTAAAGTAGTGCAAAGACCTGTGTTTTGTGGTTGACTTTTAGGCTGTTGACATATAGGGCAGCATTGAACAAACTGACCAATGTTCCGCTCGAGTTGGCTAAAAGAATCACTCCTCTACCAAGTTGATTTTTTTATCTCGCTCATTGTGACCACTGAGTCTTGCAGCATGTAGTTTACGAATTAAATTTTTGCAGTTAAGAACAGAAAATACAAACTCGATTGCCTTTGAACAGAAATCCTTTTTGAAAATTAAAATCAAAAGTAGCGCCCGAAGTTTTACATTTGTTCCAAATTTCTCCAAAATCATCATCGTTTATGTTAGATTCTTTCAAGCCATCAAAGCCTGACTTGTGTGCAAATTTTGGCGAGTAAGGCGCACATTTACTCTATGCATTAACTACTTTGTTCTGTTAGTAGGACTTATGCTTGACCCATGAACAATTCCAGCTTATGCAAACTGTGGTGAGTAAGAGGCACATTTACTTCTTCTTCTTTTTTCTTTTTTCTTTTTTTTAGCTAATAACAATAAAATTTAATTAAAAGCAAACTTCTTTCTATCGGCTGATTTTGTACCTTTTAGTTGCTGCTTCCTTTCCTTATTTTGCTTCAACTGGGTTCATATATGGTGATTTTGGGGTTTGCTTTATGATGAGTTTATAGAAGAAGAGAAGATAAAGGAAGGGAGAAAGGGAAGAAAAGGGGAAGATAAAAAGGAGGGAAGAATTAGACAGATAGACTAGCAAGGAGAGAAGCGAAGAGAGAATTATAGTTTGTATTCAATGTTCAAGTCTAACAATTACAATGCATAAGATCCTTTATAGGGTTTAAACCAATCTAATTTAAGTAGGAAACAACTAATAAAATATTATATAACCCTGATTACTTTCCTAAATTAGGTATCTAAGTTGAGAAGTCTTGCATTCCACTTTTAATGTTTTCCAAGTTTCGGGGTGTTATTGAGGCTTGTCAATGCTAGCAATAAATGTATCACTTTCCACTTTATGATCTTTCTCCATTTGGCATGTCAGTAAAGCAACTTTTTTGCTTGCTCTGGTCATTCGGCATTTTGATGGATGTAAGGCTGACTTGTAGTCTGTGATGTTGCTCCTGATGGTTGGTGAAAAAACTATGTTCTGTTATATGGACCCACTATATTATGCTTGTGTCTATATTTGATCCATGTATAAACATGCTATCCTTATGTCCTGCAGTAACTGGCCTTAATGACATGGATGAATTTGTTCAATCCCAACTCATATTGGCGGTTAGTAATTTAATTTTCTTCATTTGCTAATCTCATTGTTACAAGGGAAAAATTGGTATACATTTCACATTTGTGCTGTTTTACTTTTCATGTCATCTTTCAGACGTATATGTCAGCTCCTGCAAATGCCATGTTGCGTGAAGCTGAATGAATTTAGGGAAGGACAAAAACTTTTTCGGAGACTCATGGCAGCTATAAGAGAGAGGAAGAAATGAAAATTTTCTAATCTCGTGTTTGCCTATTTTCTTGTTTGACAATCATATCCTATTGCTGGTGGACTGGTAGGGAAATAGATCCCAAATCAAATCAAATTTTCATGCCAATATTTTGTTCTATTTATCGTCTACGTTCCTTGATGTAATTTTTTTTCCAACATTTTTAAGTTACCTTTTAAACGAGACTATTGTTTGTAATTAAGTAACTTTTTGTTATGTATCACACTGATTCAGATTATGGCTAAATGTGCTTGCTGGGATTAACAATAGTTACACACATACTAAAGAAAGGTGGAAAGTTTATTGCTAAGATATTTCGAGGAAAAGATATCAGTCTCCTTAACTGTCAGGTTTGTTGATACTGTATAAACGAGCAATGATTGACCCCCAATTAAATTCACCTATGCGAGAAGGGAGAAAGAGGCAGAGCACAACAACTAATTCAGCTTCAGTCTGTTAGTTATAGTAGGGGTATTTTGGAGGAGTCTTTTGTAAGGGGTGGGAAATAAATGTAATGGGGGGAAAGTTGGGGAGGCATTCACGTGCTTTGTTGAGTCATTGGGAGAGTCCAAGCCTCTCAAAAGCCTTGGAGCTGTTCCAAATTTCATTCATAGCTTTCAATAAATCAAAATACATTTCTATTTCAATCGCATTCAAATTACAGGCTTGAGAATACATTTCTGTTCTGTTTCCTATTGCTGAAGGTGGATAATAATCACTTCTATTGGTGTGATTAGGTTGAGTACGAGTTTGGGATCAACTTAGCAGCTATTGGAATCTGCAGATCAGTCCAGGTACCTATCAAATTGGTATCAGAGTAGTCATCCTGGGGAAATGACGTTGACAGATCGGGTGGGCCTTTGGAAGCCAGAATTGAAGGAATCCAAGGAGAATTGCAGGAAGGAATGGGTATTATGAAGTCGGAATTACAGAGAGATTTGTTGGAAATGAAGGAGAAGTTTGAATCGATGATGCGGAAATGGGATGGGAACGAATGGGAAAGGAAGGAAAAGGGAATAGCTAAAAACTTATCAGATTTGAAATGGTGGTGGAGTAATGCCTCCTGAATCTATCTGCGACCTTTAGTGTTTCTGCTATTCCGACGGATATGTGCAACCTGAAAAATGAGGGCTAGGTTTTCTCCCCCGTTTTACCTCCGGTGTGAGAATCAGTAGGTGTGTTAGAAGAAAATAAATTCGGAGTTTAGATAAGTAAAAAATATGCAATCATCCATATGTGTATCACCTTTGGGAGGTATTTATAGACATTAGAAGCCGAGTGAGAGCCGGGTGGCTGTGGTGCCACGTGTTCCACGTTGGCCTTCCCATTATCCTCACGTTCTGAGTGGGGGGTTTTAACTACCCCACGGAGGTTGTGTTCGTGGTGACCGCCATGTAACTTTATTAATTCATCAGAGATTTTGTGGCTAAGTGTTGAGATGACCTTATAGGAAATTCCATGTCGATCGCTGGTCTCGCATAGAGGTAGAGCGTCTTCGGGGGTGGATGGTTTCTCGTAGAAGTAGAGCGCCCCTGGGGGGTCTACGGTCTCTCATGGAGGTAGAGCGCCCCCGGGGGGTCGACGGTCTCTCGTAGAGGTAGATGCACCCTGGGGAGTGATGATTTCGTATTGGCGTGTCATGATTTACATTGCATATCTTTGGAAGCGATTTCTTATGTTAATCGATATCAGGATTCAACAGTGATATCCGGGGAAGCACCTAAATCCGTAGTAGTTGAAGGAGGAAGTGAAGGCCGGAATAGGAACTAGGAATTTGGTAGACAAGGCTCAGGGACGAAAATTGGAACTACCCATTTTTTACGGTGACAATCCTGATGGGTGGATTTTTCGAGCAAAGCATTATTTGATCATGAACCAACTGTCGAGCAGGGAGAAAATAGAGGTAGCTACCGTGTGCTTTGAAGGTGATTCCCTGGCATGGTTCCAATGGGAGGATGGCAGGCGACCCGTGAGGAGTTGGGAAGAATTGAAACAACTGTTGTTGGAACGTTTTCGACCTTCTTAGGAGGGGTCGAATTTGGAGAAATTTTTGGCGCTCAAGCAGGATGGGATTGTGAGGGAGCACCGACGGGACTTTGAGATGTTGGCCGCCCCTTTGTCGATGGTTCCAAATGCTGTTCTGGAAGGGAATTTCACAAATGGGTTGAAGACAGAAATACAGGCTGAGATAAGGATGCATAAGCCCAAAGGTCTGGGCCAATTCCATGATTTGGCCCAACGTGTGGAAGACCGAAATGAGTTCATTAAACATGCCCAGTTGGGTGCCGGCCCAAATAGATTGAAATTAAATTTTTCCAGCCCAAACCTAAGCGGCAACCCTCGATCTATTTCCCCCAATCTGGTAATGCGACTTCAAGCATTCTAGCAGCTAGATCCACAACACACACTAGGTCACAACTTCTTCTAGCGGCGAAGGGGGTTCCGCCGTTCAAGAGACTTACCGACGGCAAGTTGCAGGCAAAACAAGAGGAGGTGCTCTACTATCGCTGTGATGACAAATACAGCCCCAGGCCACCGTTGTCGAAATACGGAGTTACAAGTCCTGGTGGTGCAACAAGGGGAAGAAAGGGAGAATCCGCCGGATTTGGTGGGGGGGGGGGGGCAAGAGGCCAAAGAAGAGGTGGAAGGCATGGTAGAGCTCTCTATTAACTTGGTGGTTGGTCTGACCACTCCGAAAACTATGAAACTTAAAGGGTCAATCCTCGGTCAGCCTGTGTTGGTGCTTATAGATTGTGGGGCTACTCACAACTTTATCTCAGCTGAGTTGGCAAGTAAGCTGCGACTCCCGACTTTAGACACTGCCGGATATAGTGTTCTGATGGGAACCAAACTATCAGTCACGGGAGGTGGGGTGTGCAAAGGAGTTGTTGTCTCTGTGGCCGAAATTGATATTGTTAACGATTTCCTTCCTCTCCAGTTAGGATGTACTGGTGTAATCTTGGGCATGAAATGATTGGAGAGTTTAGGAAAAATGCAAGTGAATTGGGGAAATTTAACGATGCAATTTAAGTTGGGGGGAAAATCGTCTTGTTGCAAGGTGATTCTAGCCTCATTAAGACGCAGGCATCCTTGAAAACTATGGTGAAGGCGTTCGAGGATGGAGGACAGGGAGTATTGTTGGAACTAGGCAGTATGGGGGTGGAGAGCGAAGAAGGAGGTTCCGCGGTCCCAATTGAAATCACTGAAGTACTGAGACAATATCAAGACGTTTGCCAATGGTCGGACGAGCTTCCTCCGTTTCGGGTTAGGGACCATGCCATTAATTTACCGCTACCCTCACTTCCAGAAAAACGAAATTGAGCGGCTAGTGCAGGAGATGTTAGCTGCAGGGATCATACAGCCTAGTCTCAGTCCATTCTCTAGTCTGATATTGTTGGCGAAGAAGAAAGATGGCAGTTGGCGATTTTGTGTTGATTACCATGCTCTCAACAAAATCACTATACCGGACCGGTTTCCAATCTCGGTGATCGATGAAATTTTGGATGAATTACATGGGGCACAAATTTTTTTGAAGCTGGATTTAAAGTCAGGGTACCATCAGATAAGGGTGAGGCCTCAGGATATTCCTAAGACGGCTTTTCGAACACATGAAGGTCACTATGAGTTCATAGTCATACCCTTCGGGTTGACAAATGCACTGGCCACTTTTTAGAGCCTAATGAATGAAGTGTTCTGGCCCTATTTGCGGAAATTCGTGCTTGTTTTCTTCGACGATATTTTGGTTTATAGCAGCTCTGTGGAAGAACACCGAGGTCATTTGGAAATAGTGCTTAGATGCTTACGAGAGCACAAACTATATGTCAACAGGAAGAAATGTCTATTTGGGTAGCATAAACTCGAGTATTTGGGTCACATAGTGTCTGGCGAAGGGGTAGCAGTGGATCAAGCCAAAATTGAGGCAACGCTAAAGTGGCTCACACCCCACACCCTTAAGGAGTTACGAGGCTTTTTGGGGCTCACTGGTTACTACAGCCGTTTTATGGCAGGCTACGCTAGACTAGCATCTCCATTGACTGACTTACTGAAGAAGGATGGGTTCAGTTGGAATGAGCAGGCAGAGGATGCTTTCACCAGATTAAAGAAGGTCATGACAGAAGTTCCAGTTCTAGCTTTGCCAGATTTTTCTCAAGAATTTGTGGTAGACTGATGCTTTTGGACATGGACTAGGAGCAGTTTTGATGCAAAATCAACATCCGATTGCCTATTTCAGTCAGGTGTTGCCACGTACCGCTCGAAATAAATCCGTCTATGAACGAGAGTTGATGGCTATTGTGTTTGCCATTCAAAAATGGCAACATTATTTGATGGGACGACACTTTGTGGTAAGGACTGATCAAAGAAGCTTGAAGTTCCTGCTGAACAACGCATAGTTAGCGAGGATCGCCAGAAGTGGGTGACCAAACTTTTGGGGTACGATTTTGATATTCAGTATCGACCGGGTCGAGAAAATGGGATAGCAGATGCTCTCACAAGAGTTGAGCCAGCTCTGAGTTTTCTATCTATCTCTATTCCATGGGTGTTACACCTTGAAGATGTCAAGAAGGAGGTGGAGGCAGATGCTGAATTAAGGGAGATTGTAGCTTGTTTACAATCTGGTCAGGTGGTCAGGATCGGTTACACGTTGACTGAAGGAATTCTGCGTTACAAAGGCCGAGTAGTCCTGTCCAAAAATTCACAGTGGGTAGCAGTAATGTTAGCAGAATGCCATGACACTAGAGTTGGGGGACATTCTGGATTCCTTAAAACTTACAAACGGATTGCTAGCGAGGTGTGTTGGAGGGGAATGAAAAAAGACGTTCGGGATTATGTGGCACGCTGTGCCATATGCCAGCAAAACAAGTATGAGGCACTATTCCCTAAAGGGCTATTGCAGCCACTCTCGATACCGGACTTGGTGTGGGCAGATATTTCTTTAGACTTCATAGAGGGGTTGCCGAAATCAGGGGGGATGGACACCATACTGGTGGTTGTGGATTGATTAAGCAAATATGGGCACTTTATTGGGCTAAAACATCCCTTCACAGCACAAGTGGTGGCGGATATCTTCATTAGAGAGATTGTGCGTCTGCACGGGATACCCCAGTCCATTGTGTCCGACCATGACCGGGTTTTCATGAGTAAATTCTGGGCAGCTCTTTTCAAGGCACAGGGCACCACACTTAAGCATAGCACGACATATCATCCACAAATGGATGGTCAAACAAAGGTTGTTAATCGTTGTTTGGAGACGTACTTGAGGTGTTTCTCATCTGCCCGACCCTGTTTTTGTAGTCAGTGGTTACCTTGGGCAGAGTATTGGTATAACACTTCTTTTCATACCGCAATCAAACACACCCCTTTCCAGATCATCTATGGTCGTGCCCCTCCTCCAGTATTACCTTTTGAGAAAGGGACAACAGTCTTGTCAGCAGTAGAGCAACTATTATTGGATCGAGATGAGGTGTTACATGAACTGAAGCTACAGCTCAGCTGTGCTCAGCAATTAATGAAACAGGAGGCAGACGGGCACCGTCGGGACATTCAGTTTGATGTGGGAGATTTGGCATATCTCAAGCTTCGTCCCTACCGGCAGAAATCTGTAGCACTGCGTCCAGTTGCTAAGCTGTCCCCAAGGTATTTTGGTCCGTTTGAAATAGAGGTTCGGGTTGGGCAAGTTGCATATAGACTGAAACTTCCAGCAGGGGCTACGGTACACCCCGTGTTCCATGTATCACAACTCCGTAAAGCTGTTGGTGTTGTTCACACTACTTCCCAACTTCCGACACAACTCACAGCAGATGGACAGATTATTGTAGAACCTGAGGCAGTATTACAGGTCAGACCAGGGTCTTCTAATGCAGGGCCAGAGGTTATGATCAAGTGGAAGGATTATCCAGCATTTGAGGGTACTTGGGAACCCTTCGAACTGATACGGAAACAATTTCCAGACTTCCACGTTGAGGACAAAGTGGATTTCGGGGGGGCGAGTAATGATAGACCCCCGATTAAATTCACCTATGTGAGAAGGGAGAAAGAGGCAGAGCATAGCAACTAATTCAGCTTCAGTCAGTTAGTTATAGTAGGGGTATTTTGGGAAGAGTCTTTTGTAAGGGGTGGGAAATAAATGTAATGGGGGGAAAGTTGGGGAGGCATTCACGTGTTTTGTTGAGTCATTGGGAGAGTCCAGGCCTCTCAAAAGCCTTGGAGACGTTCCAAATTTCATTCATAGCTTTCAATAAATCAAAATACATTTCTATTTCAATCGCATTCAGATTACAGGCTTGAGAATACATTTCTGTTCTGTTTCCTATTGCTGAAGGTGGATAATAATCACTTCTATTGGTGTGATCAGGTTGAGTACGAGTTCGGGATCAACTTAGCAGCTATTGGAATCTGCTGATCAGTCCAGGTACCTATCCCATTTCCTCACTTTCATTAATAACGTTTAGTCTCGTTTTAAGTATTCAAATTCCATTTTGAAATTTTTTTGGTTGAGTTTTTCCATTTTCGGGGATATACAACATTTCGTGGTATATCTCCAGTGAAAGAACAAAATATATTGAACTGATATTGCTTGCAAAAATTATTCTTTAGCTACACAGGTTGAGATTCGTACGGGAAAATATTTGAACAAAAACTTCGCTTGACCTGGTGGTGAACACATGGATTTCTTTTTAGAACTATTAATCTCACTATATATGAAGTCTTCCCACCGAACTTGCTATTGGTGTAAGCATCATTTTTTTTATATTCCTAGGCTGAAAATGTGTAGCTAAAGAATTATCGGTTGTTTGCATATTAAAAAGATTTTGTATGTTGGGCTTGGGTTATCCAAAGAGATTTTAATGTTCAGCATACAATATACCGTTTATCTTAGATTTGGTAAACCTAATTTTTTACTATTACATGTAATGCAAAAGCATTTGCGGTTTGTGAAATTTCTCTCCTCTTGAAGGTTTTAATGAGAAAGATGCGCATCGACTCTTTGAAAAGATTGGAAGTCCATCTGGTGCAGATGATCTAGGTAAAATTCAATACTAACACTTGTTTTGTCTCAAAGAAAAGAACAGTTTCCGTTTCCTTTTGGATCATTAATTATTATTCATTAATAATCCTGACTAAAGAAAAAAGAAGGATCACTCATGCTAAATGTATGTCTGTTTCTTCTCTTGATATGTTCACATACCGGTGTGTATATTGTTTTTTCCTTATATTTAATGAATGGGTTAGGGGGAGTTTTAAGTATCCGAGTGTGATCGTGTTCCTTTTTATTCTGAAGGAAAGGTTTCATTTTGTGAGATGGATTTGCATCCCTTCACATCAATGCTTTCATCTGGCAGAAAGAAATTCTCAGAAATTGTAACAGAATTATAACCCCAACTTCAGTTAAAAAATAATCACTAAGTCTACCTGTGGTTGGTCTCTTCTTTTTGAGTTCTGGTTCTGAGAGACTATACAATGTCAATTTGTTCATTTTTGGTTCACTAAAGGCTTATTCATTGACAGATTGCAATAGTGGGTGGTTAGTTGGTCCTAACAACGTGCATGTTCCATTTTTGGCCTGCGGGGACCTCAGTGGGTATGACTCTGATCGTTCATATCCACTTCCAAAAGTTGCAGATGGATCTTGCCAGAGCTTAGATCCTGTGCAACCTCCTATTGCACCACCTTACAAGTGAGCTCTGGAAATGAAGAAAGCTTCAAGTCATGGAGTCCAAGGCCTAGAAAAATTCTCCCTTGTTCTGAGTATGGTGGTTCACTGGATAAATTTGAAGATCTACTTGAAGTCATAGTTATATTATCAAATAATGAGTTTTGGATGGATAATAACTTCCATGAAAGTTGCTTGTTTCGTTGCACTAGATTGCCGGGGTTCTTGTTGGCTATATCCTTGCAAATGAAATGAAAAAACTAAAACATCTAAATGTTAGAACTTAATATTAGACACGGGGCATTATTTTTTATATATGAAATCTCTTTTCATTCATTTATGTGGTTAGCATACATGGTGGCAACTGAATGATTTGGCCTTTCAAATGATAATGAAATCTCTCGTTCATTACATTGAAATGCTTTGCCGGGCTACAAGGCAAGTTCTTAAACTATTGAGTGACAGACGATTTCTTTACTGCTGTTTTCAATGAATTCTTATATAGATGATTTCTTGCTATAACCTACACAGCAGATTCATTTCTATTTCATTTACATCCTTTTTCATCATCCATCCTCCAAGCAAAATACTTTTAGCAAGAACTTGTGACAGAATTTGATCTTAGCAAAGATGACGAAGAATTCAAGAACTCGATGCAGTCCTCTATAGCCTCAGCTCTCTGAGAATCAAGTGTTTCAGCATATGAACGTGACCTTGCTAAAGAAGCATACGAAACTTTACGCGAACACCTCTTTCTACTAGATATACAACGAAATGCTCTGGCGGCCTTTGCGCCGGTACTCCTGAAGAATCCGGACAGTGAAAATCCGGACTTCCTGGTATGTCCGCAACTCCATATTTCATTTATTTCCTTCTTGTTTCCATCAGCACACTTTTGGTAAATGATTGGCATGTCGTTGACATCATAACTGAAACTCACTCTTCTACTCATTTTCCTTCACATCACCCTTCCAGAAATGAGAAGGGAGATAGATAGATGTGCTGTGTCTGTAGTTTTGGGGAGTATCTATGGAGAACTGATGAGAGGGAAAGAGTAGAATGTAAAATAGAGTGGGAAAAGACAGAGGAGGTTTAATAATCTTAATTATTGGTAATGTGTTCATAAAGTTTTCCTGCTCTAGGCCTGCTCAATACGCTTTAAGAAATTTGGTAGGACAAGTAGGAATTCTATGGCTTGCAGCAGAGGTAAACAAAACTAAGGATATCAGGTCCAAAGGTAAGAGAAGAGTGGGGTGGGGTGGCGTGGCGTGGGGACTGATCATGAATACAATGGACTGGTATAATTTCAAGGGACAAAAGGGTGGAAGACTGAGGTAAGGGAAAACAAAGAAAAACCAACTGATACTCCCTTTGGCAGCTTTTCTTTTCCCATGTCTTTCTTTTTCTTGGCCACCTCGATTCTAATCCAGACGTCTCGAACCTTAATAAAAAGAGGGTTGAGGTAGGTTGACAATCAACCTAACTTGGCACACCGTGTGATGGTGAATCCTATGACATGAATATTTGATGAGCATGTAGAGATTGCCCATTAGGCAATCATTTTGCGCCTATCTATGTTTGCATTAGAAAAAAAAAATTCCATTTTGAATTATTGTTTGGGAATTGGGATGAGATGAATATCAAGGAAAATCCCATCTTTACCTTTATTTACATTCTTTTACAGAGGGAAACAAACTTCTGTGCTGAAAATGATGTCTGGTCGGAATTGGAAATCTCTCTCTCTCTCTCTCTCTCTCTCTCTCTCTCTCTCTCACACACACACACACACACACACACACACAAACACACAATCTACTGTACCTGACTACGTGGAATAAGATATAAATATAGCTATCCTCATGGAGTAACCATTTGGAAAAGTTTGACTTCTCATCTATCTGTATCAACTTACAATTGAAGGGCACAGCTAAAGGCAAGCACGAATGAGTGACTGTTATTACAAATGGGGGCCATCGTCGGTATTCAATAACCAGTCCATGTAGTAGTTGGAAATTGGTTTAGAAAAGGTTTGTTTTTTAACCAATTATTAAAGCGGGTTTATTATTCGAATATGGAAGTTTGAAAAAACTTTACTTTGGGATTAGATTATTATAGTATTTTTATTTGGTCGAAATCAATTTTCGGAGAATGGGAAGTTAGGGCTGAAATTGGGCCGATTGGAGTTGGGATAGGTTGGAAAATTGGAATCAGAAAATTGTGAGAAAATTAGGAGATGACCATCCCACGTTAGATGATGAAAAGCCACTTAAAACACTTGTAGCCCATGTTTGGGTCATATCTTTCCAACACAATTTTCATTCAAAATTTTATTTAAATGGAGCCTAAATAGCGCTTAACATAGTCCAAGTTGAAGACTTGGGTTTGGGACTCAAGATATACATATGATTTGTTTGAGTTTCATCCTTTTTAAAGTTTTTCTTCAAATTTCTTTTTAATCACACATTCTTTCGATAAAAAAATTATCAATAAATAACAAAAATTGTCGACTTTTAACTATATATGATATAAGAAATTACTGTTACAATTTATTTTATTTTTTTTTTGGGAAAATTATCTCAAACAAACTAAGGGTGTATTTGATTACATTTATTTTCCATGGAAAATATCAGTTTTTCACCAAAATTCCTACTTTGAGTGTTTGATTGCTATTTTTTTCCATTGAAAATATTTTCCTTAGGTGGAGGTGGTTTTTATTTTCCTCAAAACAAGGAAAACATTTTCTTTTCTAGATTATATTTTCTATGTTAATCAAATATACTCTAATAGTTTTTGAAATGAAGATAATTTACAAAGTCTTGATATCTTTCTATAGAAATTAGTTTCTTTCGAATTATTGATATGTGACTCATAATCACCTAATCTAGACAATACACGTGGATAGTCTTCCAAAAATAAAGTGAAATGCATGCACTAATATAAACATGAACGGATTTGATCTCCTTCACCATCATCAAGGCAGAGTCAAGAATTACTGCTAACGGGCGCAAAAAATTTTAAAATTTTAATGTACGAATAAAATTTATATATAATGAGAAAAATTCATAATATAAGTTACATATTGGAGTTGTATTTGACGATGTTTTACAGCATACAATTTATTTATAATAGAATCTTGATTTAAATTCATACTAAATTCTCATTCAATGTTTAATGTTAAACAATCAGCAAGAAAATCATCATCCATTTTATTACGAATTTTCGTCTTCACATGTTTCATTGCTGAAAATGCTTGCTCCACAGTAGCCGTTGAAACAGATAGTGTTAATACTAAACAAATCAATTTAGTCAAAATGACGTAACTCTCTGACATTCTGCTTGCAACCAATTCCTGACATAAATCAGAAAGTGTAGGTACTTGAAATCGATCACATCATTCTGATAATGTTGCAACTCAACTTTCAAACAATAAATATCTTGTTGTGTAAAATCTTCAAGATAAAACTTCTCTGCAAGTTTGCAAATATTATCTATATTAAATAATTCAAAAGAATTTTTCGGAGCCAAAGTCGTACTAAGAGAAAAGAGTTCAATGATGTCTCATTAAATCTTGTATCTAACTCCATTATCTGAAAGTCAATGGCTGCATTGAAAATATCAAAGTGTTAATGATGTTCAATGGTAGGATACTCACAACCGCGAGAACAACCAACCATATACGAACCATCAAAGTGAGGTACACACACACACACACACACACACACACACACACATATATATATATATATATATATCTTTTTTTGAACAAAAACATTTCACCTCTTCAAAAAATTCTTCCCAACCATCTTCTTTCAATGCTTGAATGATAGTTTTTGTAGTACGGACAAATCTCATAGCAGTTAAAATGTCTTGAGTTTTCTTTTGAAGAGCCTGACAAAGCACATCCGCAATTGCTAATATTCTACACATTAAATGCAAGATAAATACAAATTCAAATGTTGTCATGATTTTGTATACACCACCAACTTCGAACCGAGATCTTGTACTTGGAGAATGATCACTAAGATACTCAAGCACCTTACAAATTACAGCATACGTATCAATCAAACTCTTTACAGAGCTGTAATGTAAAGACCAATGAGTACTTCCGGCTCATTGCAAAAAAATCAAAATGCTTCAATATCCCATAAAGGCATAAATATAAATTGATAAAGCCATAATCATAAAACCAATTTATTGTTTGCTATGAAATGAGATTTTTTATCCAAAGTCAATGAACCAATCTTGATCATTCTCAACTAGTTCAGCAACCTTTGGACCCTCTTCTTAGCAAATAGCACAGTACTTCAAAGAATCAAAATGCTTCACCTACAATTAAACAAAACAAAAAAAAATCCCAAAAAACTAAGAATTACTAATGCTTCATAAGTAAATATTCATATTAACAATTGGCTTTGGCTACAAGGTTTTCGTTTTGCCTTTGGCTAAGATTAGGAAGCATGACAGCAGGTTCAATTTCACAACTGGAAGGAAGAGTAAATATTAGAAATGACAAGGATTTCCTACTACCCAACAATCAAAGAACTTAAAATGTAAAAACTCTTAAACACACCCTTACCAACTGCAAACTAAATGCTATATAGTATATGCTATAAGATAAGAGAGAATTGATTCAATAGAAACAATTAAAAAGGGAGCAACAAATGCTTTCTAATTGAATTCTTAAACAGTCAAACTAGAAACTAGAAAGCTACAAATTCCATTATTCCAAGATTTCAAACAAAACCAAGTATAATTAATTATTCCAAGATCTCGAACAAATTCTATTATTCTGCATTTTTCCTTCTTAATTCTTATTATCTTATTTAGTTATTCTTATACCTAGTATTTATCATATGCAACAAACCAAGTATAATTAATTGAAAAGATAACGAAAGATTTTCATGTTCTAAGAATCTAATTAATAAATTACTTACCCTAAAATCTAACTCAAGTCAACAGCCAGGCGTGAGGCGGCGAATCAATGAGACGCTGGGTCGCGGACTCACCATTAATCATAGCAGTCAGCAGGGCGCAAGCGGCAGGTAATGAGTTGGCACTCTGCGGCTACGAGCAGGGGCAAGGTGAAAAGATTTAGGGATTTTGATTTTTGGGAGTTATTTGAATTGGTTTTGCAAAGGAACAAGAATGGAAAAGGGGATTATATGTGAATAAGAAAATGGGTAATGAGTATTATTGGGCCAAATATTATATAGATTAGTGGGCTAAAGATTAAACAAAAAAATTATTTGTTGGTGGGCTAATGTGGCTAATTGATTACAATTCCAAAAATAATAATAATAAAGTAAAATAAAAAATTGTCGCATCTGGGCCTAGACGCAGTGGGCTGCAGCCAAGTACAACCCATCACTGAATCTGCCCCATGACCATCGCATGATGCATAGCATAAATTAAGCACGATGCTTAGGAGGTCATGACTCTAAACATAAGTCTTCACCTGCGAACATGTTTGTTACAAAAATGTTACTTTTCCAATGCAATTCAGACCAACTAGGCCCGATCAATTCAATCGGGATCAGGTCCAAAATCAGGCTGCATGAGAAATTTATATTTTTAAAAATTGTCCAATTGACCTCTTTGGCTCTATGAAAATCATTGACCCATTGTAGATCTTATTTTTTCATAAATTTATTTAATTTTAATTATTTTTTAAAGTCATCGGATGGATCATGATTCAACCCCTAACCCTTTCCTTTTTTGGATCGATGCCCAAATCGATTTTCTAAACATTTGTCTTTTCAAATAGAGATGAGTTTCATGTGTTCTTGACTCTTCAAACTTATCATTGTTAGACGAGCGAGTCTCTTCGGACATAGACATCTTAAAAAGAGAAAATTGCATCCAATGTCAAAATCCACTAATACATGTATTAAAATATCACTTTTCAATAATTTTCCCATTTTTGTCACTTTTGAACATTTTTACCCTTTCGAAAATTAAAAATACCTTGAATGTCCTACATTTAATTTTGATTTGACTTGTTAAAAAGGTTGTAATAAAAATTGAAAACATCACACCAAACCTATCCTCACATCAAAAAATCAAATTTTGCCCCCATGGGCATGGTGCAGTGATAAAGCAAGAGGGTTCCACACGGAGCATTGGAGGTTCGAATTTCCGCGGCAGCTAGAAGGCAACATTTATGTTAGAAGGCAGTTGTCTTGTGGAGGCAAAGTTATGGTGCGCTTTGTCGCCCCGACGATGGTCCTATCCGCACGTCGTAAATGGAAATCTACAGGGAGGAGAACTACATCCCGAATGTTTGGCTCAAGTGTGTATAAACTATGTTCGCATCCGAATTTACCTAGGTGGTGAACCAGGGAAAAATGCCGTCACTCCTCAGGATTAGTCAGACGAAACTTGGATACCTAAGTTATAAAAAAAAAAAAAAAACAGATTTTACTTCCTCTCTAGTTGCAAAAGCAGCAAAACCAAAACTTTGTGCTATAGCTCCAACTTCTATTATTTTACTGTTTCTCGGCCTGATTCTCCCTTCCCATCTGACCGTATCTACATTTGGAACCCTGATCCCTCCCGTTGAGATTCAGCCACTTCTCCGCCTAACTTTCCCTCCCGTGCGACTTATTTGCGTTTGATGCCTCGGTCCATTAGTCCGCCACTCCAATCCGCACTCTGCTAGTCCACCATTTCTCTTCAAAGGCTAGTCTTCAGACTTCAGATATATTTATGATTCTATTCTAAAAGGTATAAGATGAAATTGGTAGAGAAATATCTTAGTTGTTTTGCTTCTATGAATTGTTACTGTCTTTTTTTGTGATTTAATCAATTATCTTCTTAGGTTGGGTATATTTGTTCTATTTCTACTCCAGTTTGATTTTATTTTTATATGAGAAGACGATGTGATCTATGGCACGAAGGCAAGTCTGAGCAAGGATCCATTGATCGTTAAAGAAAGATTGATAACTAGATCACAAGCAAAGAGGGTTAAAGAAGAGATGTGATTACTTTCACAAGTCAAGGTGGATGAAACATTGATCATAAAAAGCAAAGAAACGAGTTTCATGTTAGGCTCGAGAGAAGATACGAAGTGGATTAACTTGGTTCAAGTAATGAACAAAGGGGCTAACCAATTAAGCTATGCCACCACATAGCTAGATGAGGCATGCAACTGTATGCCATTGTGCAACAAAACAAGTTGGGAAAATTGGCATACCTATGCCCCCACATTGGTAAATGCTATGTGGCTGCATAGTACACTTTGGCACGCAAATTTTCCAAATGTCGCGAAAATCTCTTATTTATGTTAAAACTCTATTTTTTTGGTAACTTTTGTAATCTTTGGACTTATATTTCATTTGTAACTAGGGTTTATAAGTTCTTTATAAATAGAACTCATTATTTTCATTGTAGAACAACTTTTATCATATACAATTGAGAGATTATTTGTGAGCATATTTTGCTTAAAATCTTGTTCTTCATTGAACTAAATTTTCGAACTTATCAAAATTTATTTCTTGTGATGTTCATATAATTCGGGTGAGATTCTTGAGTCTTGTGATCATGGGGTCAACATATTGTCGACGATTATGTTGATTCTTTGATTTAATATTTTTTAGTCAAACTCTAAACGTTGATTATTGACTTTCTTGTGTTTGAATCAATATTGTGTAGGCTTCGTAGCTACTATTGCTATGTGGGTTCTCATAAAAAATCTTCATCATCCATTCTATCCCAACAGTGGAGTTGAAGAATTTGACGTTTTGGGCTTTTTTGTGAGGGGGTAGGGTGGTCCATACTGTGTATGTTGAGATGGAGAGGGCTACATTGTATTCGTTGACAATCTTGAAATTTTGGATATTTAGTGAATTAAACCAATTGGATTCCTTTTTGAAATAATTTTTAAGGGCTGGAAAGCACTTTGGATAAACTTTTTGCATTAGTTTTTTTAGCACTACCATTTATTTTAGATATGATCTTAGCTGCTCTATGGTAATGTTGTTCATTTTATGTTTCATTCTATTGTTCATTCAATTTGGTTTTGTTACTCATCGCTTAGCCACTCAAATAATTTTGATGTGTTGAGCTTCTGTTTAGTGAAAGCTCATCACTAACACTGTAGAACAATTTTGAGCTTATGACCAATTTTTTGTTTTGTTGCATACCACTTAACCTACCGGACAATTTTAAAGCGCAGAGTGATTTCAAGCTAACCATTTTTTGGGTATTGGTGCTCACAACTTGTCCAATCGTGCAATCTTGAAGTGTAGAACGATTTCAAGCTAACGAATTTTTAGTTTTGTTGCTCACCGCTTAGCCCCTTCGATGATTTTGATGTGTTAGACGAAGTTTTGAGCTATGATTTCTTGAGCGAAGAGGTCTTCCTCCAAGACCATCTGCCTGTATTTATCCTTTCCCCTTGACAATGCATCGTCAATTTTCTTGGCCATCATTTCTCCATCTTGCGTTTCAAGTTTGCCATAGGACGTGGAACCTACGAATGTGTAACTTCATGGGGCCCTTGTTCTGCAATCGTCTCCTAAATAACTATGTGGACAACCGTTTGAGCCACTTGGGGCTGTTATCCACGTGTATCCTGTGGTGGAACTTTGTAGTTGATTATGTGATGATCGGTTGTTCTCTATGTCTAACTTTACAAAAGAGTCATCGTGGCAGCCAACTGGATCTCCAGAATGCTAAATTTACTTTGCATCACATACCAAGGTGACGGTGACGGGTCTTGTCCCTGGCAACATATTCTAGCTCCATTGTATTTCCGACCAAGAGCATATCACTCCTTGTTCATCTTCTTGACATAGCTATTATGTTTATAATTTTTCACAAAAAATGCCAATGAAACAATATTGAAACAATCTTTGAACTTCCTTAGAGCAATGAGGCTTCTGTTGTTCCGATAAACAATTAAACACCTGAAAAAAAATTATGGGGCTTTCTCTCTTGTTATACCATTAGCTTAAAAATTAGTAATGAGATTTTTAATAAAATGACTTATGGAAATAGGGAAAAAATATGTTGAGAAAAGACCAGACCTCTATTCCTAGCAAACCTTTGGAACATTTATGTGTTTGGTGTCTTGTAACTGTCACGTGCCTAATATAGCATATCCATCCACCAGACAGTTTTCACCCACTCCCTAAGTGGGCAATTTCCAACCATTGGCCACTAGACGGTTAGTATGATCAATGATAACTGTCAAACAGTTATCAATCAACTAAAAAAAATGCTTAGATAGTTAAGAGTCGTGATGATCGATCTATCGTAGCGAGAGTCGTCTGGCATTACGGAATTTAGGATAGCATAATGGCAGTCGATCTATCATAATGATAGTAGGGATAGCATAGCGGTAGTCCCTTTACCATAATGGCCATCAAGGTAGTATAGCGTTAGTCACTCTACCATAGTGGCAGTTGCTCTACCATAGTGGTAGTTGGGCTAGTATAACAGTAGTTGGTCTGCCATATTGGTAGTTAGGGTAGCATAGCGGTAGTCGCTCTACCATAGAGGCAGTCGCTCTATCATAGTTATAGTCGGTCTAGTATAACAGTAGTTGGTCTACCATATGGTAGTATAGCAATAGTCACTCTATCATAGTGACAGTGGGGCTAGCATTGCGACAGTTGGTCTACCATAGTGATAGTCGGGGTAACATAGCGGTAATTGCTCGACCATGGTGATAGTCACTCTATTGTAGTGGCAATCACTCTACCGAAGTGGAGGTCATTTAGCATAGCAGAAGTCGCCTTCACTTGATTGGCCATCGTGACCCATTATTTATATCATATAGCATCAATAAGAAAAAGGAAATGTTTAAAATTAGACATTATAATTTTATACCATTAAGAGCAATTAAATCACAAGAAGAAGATAAAAAAATTATAAGAACAGATAATATTTATAATAGAAATTCACCTCAATGTGTACATCTTCAACCGCTGCAATAATTCACAATGGTTTTCAATTTTTAACAAATTTACGAAATCTATTTACATAACATTATCAAGTAAATTAATTAACATGCTGAACTTGAGCCTCTTTTAAGTCCAAACTTGTACGTTCTACTTGGGTAGCAGAAAAATTTAACGTTATGACAAATTTCATAGCACTAATTGCTCTATCATAGCAGTAGTCGCTCTACTACAGTGACAATCATTCTACCGTAGTGAAGGTCATCTAGCATAGCAGAGGTTGCCTTCACTTGATTGGGCACTATAATCCATTAATTATATCATATTGCATCAATAGGAAAAAGGAAATATTGAAAATGACAAATTATAATTTTATACCATTGAGAGCAATTAAATCATAATAAGAAGATAATATATATATATATATACACACACACTCACATTTTCAACATCTGCAATAATTCACTACGATGAAAAAAAGTTTATAAGAGATAATTGCACAACCTGTCTCTCTTATCGATGATATACAAGAAATCGATTTTCATACCAACTCCGCACAATGAGAATAATTAAATTTTACAATTTAACAATCTCCTACTAGAGACTAATTCATCATTAATGACCCTTGCATGGACGACAATTGTTCAATGCTCAATAGAGAAGTCCAACTACAACTCCACACGTAGATTAATCCACATATTGACTTCATATAACGGCAATTAAGGCTTCACAAATTTACAAGCCTTTGATTAATAACCTCTATGTCATAAGATTATGACTTCATTAAATCATTTGTCGTAACAATGAGACCAAATCAAAATTTTCCGGCCAACTATTTTATCGCGTATCTTCAGAAGCTAAAGAACATAGTTTCATATATTTTCCTTGCCTTCAAATGTTATAATTTAAATTCGTTTGACATTTATTGAAACGAAAATCATCAGAATGTGAAGCATAATTAGCTAGCGTGCTACACGTGATTGTACTAGCTACACGCAAAACGAAACAATTCACATTCACAAGATAATTTGACGTAGATTTCAAAAGAAAAGAAAATAAAATAAATGTACAAGCACGCAATGCGATAAATTTGTTTGACGTACATTTCTTGTCAAGCCAAACACAACGTCGGATGGAGTCGAAAATTTGTCAAATGACGCAAGCTAAGCTATATGTAATTATTTTATTCCAATTAATAAAATAATCCAAACTAATTGCTTAATTTATTAATTGTCGATAGCTGCAATAAATTAATTAATTAACAGAGGAAAAGACAATGATAATTACTCAACCAATGGACAATCCTGTAATGTATGATTGTGACTTGAGAAATAAATAAGTAAACCAATAAGAGGATATCCAATGGAATATCTTCATCTCTAATTCCACGTCAACTTGTATTATAATTTTATACTCAAATTGTAAATATTTCCATTATTTATAGTATTCTTCAATATTATAAGAGTCTACGTTACGTATAAAAAAAAATTAAAAAAATTCGAATAGTATACAATCTTCAACTCCTATGAAAAGAAGAAAATTAATTAGAGTCAACGATAAAATTCTTCGGAATGTGATTCTCTTTAAAGATATGCATAGATGTTTAAAATATGCAAAAATAAGGTTAAATGATAAGAGTTGAAATTTTAGGAAAGAATCACTTTTGTAAATGCTTTCCAAGATTTGGAGATAATTTATATCCATGGGTACCAGTCTTGTCATGTCATATCAAATTATAATAAGTTAAGTCTTGCTCCTGTTTGGCCTCTACTCCTGCCAAATTTTAATGATTGAAATAGTAGTTTTTTTAATAATGTGTGATTGAAAAAGAATGAAAATTTTTTGACTCGCGTGTAATATCATTTTATAGAAGATTGTGTGGTTAAAAATAAGAGAGAGAGAAAAAAAAATAATAATGAGAATGAGAATGGGGGCCAAACAGGAGCTTAAATTCAAGATGACGACAATTCTTGAAATATCTTATCTCCATTGTATAAATTTCAAAATACAAATTAATAATAACATAACGGTCATGTTTAGCCCTATTTTTAATCACATATTTAATGAGATGCACAATTTTATTAACTTTTAATTATATATTTTATTCACTTTAATCCAAATATATTAAAATTTTATTTTTTAGCAAAATTAAATAGGGGCTAAATGTTTAAAAGAAATTCCATTTCACCCCCACAAAATTATTTTT
>NC_036253.1:14229499-14248264 GCF_002742605.1 Olea europaea var. sylvestris | reverse complement strand
GCTCAAACACTGCCTTTAAAACTCTATCTACCACAGTAATTTTAAGCTTTTGACTTTGCTGCAAGAAATCGATAATGGCGTTCAAGTCTTCTCGGAAAAATAGAGCTAGACCAATTACAAATCTACTCCTCTCTTTCAACCACAAACCCTTCTGCAAAGACGTCAATTTGTACTGACACCAAGAATAGCCCAACTTAAGAAGAACTGAAACAAATCAACTTACTTATCCCATGTCTTTTGCTCCCAGAACTACATAGCAGTTTTGAGAGTGTCGGCATATTTCTGCGTAACCGCACTGGGAGGCCCCGGAACACAAGCAAGCTTCAAAATCTGATTCTTTGTTGTGCATTTTCTGCTTTATGGTTAATGCAATTGCTGCTAATATTATCAACACAATAAACCATTCAAACCATCCTTTCGTAGCAATAGGTGAAATAAGGGTATTAATTGCAGGATCTGAACATGCAAAACAAAATGGCCTGCACTAAAAAATGCGGGGTACATTACAGGGTTTTAATCTTTGTTGGAAATTCTTTGTTCGAAAAATGAAGTTTAACTCTGATTAGAAGGCAACGAGGAAAAAGGGCCGAGAGAAATTGGGGGGTTTGAAGGGAGATATTAGTTAGTTTAACGGAGTTTGAGAGTCCTGAACAGTGGGGTTCTTACAAGGTGGTCTTCTTCACTCAATGGTCTTCTTCGTGGTGGCCCTAATGGGGTGGGGTGTAGAGGGGGGTGCAAATTTCTTATTTTTTTAAAGAATGCATATAGTGTATAGACGATTTTATCCTCCCCATTTTGTTAGAAAATGGTCAAAATTTATTTTAGTGGTCAATTGACAATATTTTGGATGAAAACTGTTCAAAAAAGCCTCACATGCAATGGTTGGAAAGGTTAGAGATGATAGCTACAATGTTTGAAAAGTTCGGGAAAATTTTGGGACTTCGTCTACAATTATCCCAATAATTAATTGTATTATACATAGTTTTTAATTAAAAACAAATGTGAATAAGAAAAAGCTATTTGTTTATTGTTCAATTCTATTTAATCCATATTCGACGAGGATTAAAATTAAATTTTTATTATATTTTGATAGAATTTAATAAATTAAGTTGTTAAAAAATTGTGAATCTAATAAAATATATGTTAAAGATTAATTATTTTGATTTAAAAAATTTAATATTTTAACCCACGACTTAATATTATGTAAATATGTGTTCATAAAGTGACCTAAAAGGTTGCTTAAACAAGCAATAAGAAAATGAGTAAGGAGAAATAATCATAGGATAAACACAAGTAGACTATTCGACGCGTGTATTTACCCTCGTAAGTTCAATTGCGAATATCTCATCCATCTAAGGATTCTTTCGTAAAGATATTTTCCTATATGCTTTACGTAAAAGTTATACTAACACTTTCAAGAAATTGAATTAAACAAATTACTATTTTATTAGCTATATTTTTCAACATAAAAAGCTAAGTCCCTATTTGACACCCATTAATTTATTATTATTTTTTTTTTGACAAATAAATTTTGAAATAGTAATTTTTTTTTTGAAAAATGTGTGGTTAAAAGAACGAAAAAAATTTGGATTTACATGCAAAATATTTTATTGTGAGAACGTGCTTAAAAATGAATTTGAGAAACAAATAATTTTGTTTTGATGGTTTTCAAATAGGGGCTAAATATGCCGTACAAATTTACTTTGATACTTATAGATCTTGAAATAAGTCCCTGTTTGGTACAAATAAATAATTAATTAATTAATAAAATATAAGGAAAAATGTTTGAAAATTGTAAATTTTATGAAATATGTTATTAAAATTAATTATTGATTTTGTAGGATTAAAATTAAAAGTTAATCTACACCGAAAGGGGTAAGAACAAACTCTCATTCACGCGACACGATTGTCATTTGTGGAGCTTTAACAAGATATAGCCAATGACTTTTCAATGCTTTAGTTGATTTTTTTATTTATTACTTTTAGCATATTCAAACTTGTCAAAAACAAATAGAGCAAAAAATTAAAAACCTTATTCATTAAAATGTCCAGTGATATTAATGAGTGGTGGTACATGTATAGGTACGGGTTCTGGTTCACAGAATTTATGCCGAACACTCGCATACATCAGGTGAGAGGGTGGGTTTTTTTTTTAATACAAGTGGGTCTTGTGTGGGATCCATTATTTGTGAGTGTTGGTAGGGATTCTATTTACACTCATCATTTTCCGATATTAATGGCAAGTAATTATAGCCCTTGTTTAAGCCGCATTTTAAAGAAAGAATATATTCTAGAATATTAAATTGATAGATAACGTGTGGTTAAAAATTAAAGAAATTTTTAAATTTACATATAATATTATTCTATTGAAAAATGTGTGTTTGAAAATAAGTTTAAAAAAAATGGGGTTCAAACAAGGGCATAAAGCTCCTATTTGAACTCATTTTTTACAACTCGTTTTTTCTCCTAAATTCATTTTCAATCACACATTTTATAAGATTCACAATTTTTCAATCATACATCTCATCAACAGCAAACTTACTAAATTTTTGTTTGATGGTCATTATTGAGATAAAATAATATTTTGAATTGTGATTTTTTGGAGAATGTATGGTTAAAAAGTAGAATATTTTGGATTTACGCGCAAATGTTTTATTGTGTGAATATGTAGTTGAAAATGAGTTTCGAAATTTTGTTTTCAAGGAAGACAATCATGAGGTAAAAATTTGAATTTTAACGAAATCAAACGAGAACAAAATAATCACCCTACACTAAACGCGTATTGCAGGTAATAAAGCATTACGAAATGTTTCCAAGTGACACTTTTTTATCATCTCTTACAAAACGAAGGATAAAGAATCAAACAACAAGAATTTCCTCAAATTCATGGAGATTAAAATCAAATTTTAAATAAAAATTAATGAAATATATATTTGAAAAGGTACGAATATAATGAAATATGTGACTGATATTAATTATTAATTTAGATTATTACGGTATAATTATTATTTGTTTAAAAGAGAAAGTATTGTGAATGCATATATGAAGAAATCTGCTTGCATTATCAGAATGACTGACCCCACAAGAATGCCATGTTTGATGCATCCTCCGCAAAATGGAGGCTGCAGCATATACCCTCAACATCTTCAAATTATTCCCTAATTCCACTCTTCTGTATCTCTAAAAACTAAAGAGAATTTCCAATGGAGAGCCTACTTTCATGGCCCCTCAGATTCCCTTTCTCTCTCTTCCAACTCTACACGGCCCCTCCTCCTACTCGCAATAATATAATTTAATTCTCAATCCCTAAAAGACTCAATTAAATCCTGTCTTCCAAATCACCACGCCATATATTTAATATCATCTAACCAAGCCACCATCATGTCCACTTCTTCTCTCTCTATAAATCCTGCTCTCTCTCCTTTATTCTCAGCATCTGCTTCTTCTTGTTCCTCATCTTATAAAGTTTCTGGCTTTTATAGAGAAACAAAACCCATAAGTATAATTTGTGGTAAAGCTCGATCTTTGGAGTGCAATCTGCTTAAAAGTAGTAGAAGGTTGAGAATATTTAAATCTAGACAAAGACTCTTTATTGCAGCTACCAATAGAGACAAGATGACTCTTACAGAGTACAGAGAAGAGGAAGAAGAAGAGAACCCTCCTCCTTTGCTTGAATCTGAGATGAATTCTAGACCTAGGAGGATTGCTCTCTTTGTTGAGCCTTCTCCCTTCGCGTGAGTCTTTGATTTTGACTATTTTCATTTGCACATTTCTGGCACGTTTGGTGAGTGGGATTGAAGAAGGAAAAGATGCTCAAATATGATTTATTATAATGTCTAGTCCCGTCTAATACTGCATCTGTCAAGCACCTATTTCATGTTTAATGACTCATAGTGTTCTAGCGGGCAAGACTGTCTGATCTTTTTGTTGTTTGAGATTTTCTTGATAGTGCTTGCTTCTTTCTTTTTGA
The DNA here is from genome assembly GCF_002742605.1 of Olea europaea var. sylvestris. Taxonomy (NCBI): domain Eukaryota; kingdom Viridiplantae; phylum Streptophyta; class Magnoliopsida; order Lamiales; family Oleaceae; genus Olea; species Olea europaea. The sequence continues at coordinate 14,244,294 of NC_036253.1, read as the reverse complement.
TGAATTCATCTTGATGTGAGTTAAACTATGAAGCTAATTGTCTTTGATTTGATTTTACATACGGAGAGAAAGGGAACATTAGTATCAATTGGAGGATTTTGGTTCAAAATGCATTATTAACATGATTGTTTTAATTAATTTTCATTCATATTTAATTGTACCTATGCTTTGAGCCAGCTGTTACTGACTTGGAATTGATTAGAGGTCATTTAGGACAATAATTTCTTGACATTAACTTATAGTTGTTAACAGCTGAAGTTGAAAGGGTTTATTCCTTTAGGATAGCTGGCATCTTCAACACTTTGATAATAATGATTTGTGTATATATTAAGCTACTATGAAACATAATTGCAAGAAAATAATTTAAATTTTTCTATGAGGTGCCACATTTTATTATTTAACATGGAAATCTTTTTCATTTCAATCTTTCCTAAGAATTTTTTTGTAGTTTTCTTGAAGTTGGATGCTTATGACTTGATTATGTATTAGGTTTTCGTTTGGGCTGTGTGCTAATGTTTATGCTGTAAACCAAATTAATCATCTTTTCAAAAAGCTATTTACATCATTTTTATTTTTATTTTTTATCTATATTTAACTGTCAAACTGTCTATAGTTCATTGTTATGGTACACAAACACAGAAAGTGTGTTCATTTTGTCTGTTAGCTGGCTGGCTATAACACTTGTAGGGTCGAGTAAACAACTTGCAAACCATCATTTAGTTTTTTTCTTCAAGACTTTGATTTGTTTGTCTTAATCCATTTGTGCAACTCTCGTCAATCATCTTTATTAAACATTTGGTTTTCTTGCCAGATATGTGAGTGACTCGATTTGCAGGTCTCAATCAGTTATCTTCAGATTTTGCCCTTTCTATGCGTTTCATGTTTGTTTCCTGGGAATATTTTGTCCAGATGTCTTTCCAGTGTCTCTGATTTCATACATTCTCCTTCTTTTGCTAGATAAATGTATATTATAGTGATTGATTGTTCTTTTCAAAATGTATGCAGTTATGTCTCCGGATATAAGAACAGGTTCCAGAATTTCATTAAATATCTACGTGAAATGGGGGATGAGGTATGTTTTCTTTGCATTTTCATCGATACTACTTGCAATAAACTAGAGATATCTTTATTTTTGTAGCTCTCCAAAATTGAACTTAATGTTTTAATAAGTTATGAATGGTCATATTTAGATAATGGTACTAATTTTCATTTTTAGTTATTTAGGTCTGAAGAATTATTTTGTTAATTCGTATTTTGAAAGGAGTGATCCGTATCTAAGTAAAAATGTTAAAATGAATTACTATTCATGGTAGCTATATTGAAGTGTGCGTTTGAGCACTTTCTGTGGGTGTTTCCACACAATTAATCTCTGTTCTTACATGTAAATGTTGGATGCAGGTGATGGTTGTGACAACACATGAAGGAGTGCCGGATGAATTTTATGGAGCAAAATTGATCGGCTCGCGCAGGTTAGTTCGTATGGTTTCTTTTTTGACGAGCAATGGCATTACATCACTCATTTTTCATAATTAACCAAACTATGGGATGGCCGAATCACGTGGTCTGAAGTGTTATAGCTTGTATTGCTTGGCTACTTGTCTATTTACTACCTTTCTTTTATAAGCTAACAGTTTTTAACTCTCTTGGCAGCTTCCCGTGTCCCTGGTACCAAAAGGTACCCCTATCTCTGGCCCTCAGCCCAAGAATAATCTCAGCAGTTGCCGAATTCAAGCCTGACATTATACATGCATCATCTCCTGGTATTATGGTGTGTTTTCATCAGCTTCTTTTGTTACTTCTTCCTTTTAGACAAATATTTTATACGTTTCTTAGTAAAAATCTTCCTAAAAGGAAAACCAGCCCATGTTGCTTTGTTTAATAATCTATTTGCATTCCAGGTCTTTGGTGCTCTCATTATTGCAAAATTACTGTCTGTGCCAATAGTGATGTCATATCACACCCATGTTCCTGTGTAAGTTGAAATTCTTTGATTCCCTCATTAATTATTTTTCTTCTTTATATCTGTATATTGACATTCAGCAACTTTGTAATGTTGGCTCATTATGGTTCTACTCATGCAGATACATACCGAGATACACCTTCAGTTGGCTGGTCCAACCGATGTGGATGGTTATAAGTATGAGATGCTTTTCCTTCCTCTCATAATTCAATATTTAAATTTTGGTGTAGTCGAAGATAATAAATGTTTAATGATGTTTCTCCAGAATTTCTTCATCGAGCTGCTGATCTTACACTAGTGCCTTCTGCTGCCATTGGGAAGGATCTTGAAGCTGCTAGGGTGACAGCAGGTGAAAATTGAAACTAAAATCTTGAATCCAATTGATTAGTGCCTAGAATCAATATATCACAGCCTCACTGTTCTGTGTGAAAAGATACCTGTTTTTCCAAAGATCCCAATAAAATTTCACTTTATTTTACATAGTTCTCAGACATTGTGTTTCATGGCAATTTGTGTGTCTCTGGAGCAGTTTGAATATTATTTTATCTCCTTTTCATATATTCAGCTAACAGGATACGTCTATGGAATAAGGGTGTTGATTCTGAAAGCTTCCATCCCCATTTTAGATCCCATGAAATGCGAGTAAGATTAAGGTAAACAACTGCTGCTTCTGTGCTATTTTCACAACTTCGTAGTTGGCTTCAACTTTGCTTGACAAAATTTCATTCTTGATTAGCAATGGAGAACCCGACAGACCATTGATAGTCCACGTAGGGCGGCTTGGAGTTGAGAAGAGCTTGGAATTCCTCAAAAGGTATTTGGTTTTCTGATTTTGGGCAGGACCTTTGCTCATAGAAGTCTCCCCGAGTGTAGTAGTTAATTTACCACTGACTTCTGTGATTGATATATAGTTAATTTACCACTGACTTCTGTGATTGATATATGGAACAGTGTCATGGATAGGCTTCCAGAAGCTCGGATTGCTTTTATTGGGGATGGTCCGTATAGGTGAGATGCAATAACTTTTAGCTGCTTTTGTTCTGAAATCAATGCTTCAAATTATATTTTCTATCTAGCTAAAGAATTCATTATTAAATGGGATAGTTAATTGGATTAACCATCTATGAAATCCTTATATGGTTGTGAATTGTTTGCTTTGATGATTTTGTAAATTTACACTTTTATCATTTAATCACGAGTAGTCAACAGCATTTCAAATTCTGATGGTGGTACCGAAGCTCATTAACTGGTTGGACCACAAGGGATAGGGGAAAAGATGGACACTGGTGGTTTGTTTGGTAGGAATCACTGGATAGTTCTGGACAGCATTAAGGAAGAAAATAAGCTAAAATTTTGTCTTCACTAAATTGTCAAGTCTTGTCCAGTATTGTTAATCGAATATGCACTGAACGGGCATCGAAGGTCCTCGTGATTTTGAGATTAGTAACTACATTATGAATCCACAAGGCATGTCTGTTTCTGTTTTTGCTTGGATTTGTTCTGCCAGGACAATACAAACAACTAACCATTATATACTGTTAAATGAGGAGAAGTATTAATATAGCACGAATGTACTAGTATTTGTTCCTGACTAAAGATGACCCACAAATATATTAATTGCACGTTGTTTCTTTGTTAGAGAGGAACTGGAGAGGATGTTCTCTGGCATGCCTGCAGTATTCACAGGAATGTTACAAGGAGAGGAGCTATCACAGGCATATGCTAGCGGAGATGTTTTTGTTATGCCTTCAGAATCCGAGACACTTGGACTTGTCGTTTTGGAGGCCATGTCATCAGGACTTCCCGTGGTGGCCGCTCGTGCTGGAGGAATCCCTGATATCATTCCTGAAGAACAGCAGGGTAAAACTGGTTATTTGTTCATTCCTGGAGACCTCGACGACTGCTTGAACAAACTGAAACCCCTTTTGCACGATCAAGAACTTCGAGAAACTATTGGGAAAGCAGCACGTGTTGAAATGGAGAAGTATGATTGGAGGGCAGCCACACGGAAGATACGTAACGAACAATATAATGCTGCGATTTGGTTCTGGCGTAAGAAGAGAGCCCAGTTCTTACGGCCATTCCAGTGGTTTTTTAAGCGCATGTTCCAGCCTCAGGCCCGTGCAATTGAATTATAAGTGATTCATTCTATTTGCTGGATAGTGAAAATCATATAATTGGATTGTCTGAAAAACAGGTATCTGGATTGTACCATATTTGACCTTGAAGAATGGTCGGCCATTGTCTTATTGATACATTGGATTGATTTAGATGTAATTTCAGAGTGTAATTTAACGGGGAAAAAAAAGATTAAAAAAAAAAGAAAAAGTTGCTAGCTTGGTTGTGCTGTTTCTTCTATATACTTGAATTGTTCTGCCTTTTGTACTTGGTGAAATCAACTTATATATAAAGTTTCTTTGTAAAGAGGTCTGATTCTTCATTTATATTCCACACAATTTACCTGCAAGGGTTAAAGGTGAAATCTCTTTTTCTTGCTATAAATTTCGTGGGAATGTTTCAGAACTTGAGAAGACCTTAATCTCTTGTTCTCGTCAGTTATAATGTCATGTGGACTCATATTAACTAGTTATCTCTACCTTCCTCTTTACATGATAGAATGCTAACTAGAATTTTATATCTCAATGATAATTGAAGACGATCTTGGGATCCAGATATTTCTCCATTTGACTCGAATGCTCCGAAAAAACTCTAGATAAAGAAAGGTAGATCAAAATGTGGAACCCGTGATTTTTTCTTCAGACAATGACATTGCACGAACCGGTAGGACATAGATGGTTTATATGTTATAGCATTTCAACTTTGAGTCTACATTCATGTTGGTCATTTTTCAGTACTTCGGCTTTATTATTGGTGATGCTCAACCGACAAATAGGGGACCATAGGGACATCATTTATTAATAACCATAGCGTACCTTCTTCAACTAATCTTTAGTTCAGTTAATATCTACAAATTACAATGGTTGTTATCGAACATGAATGGCCATCAGCTGTCAATGCTATACAAGACTCCCTCATTGTATCCACTCGATCAAAACAAAAATCCAATCACAGGTCAGATAATTGGCCAAGTCGGAGAATCTCTATCGACAATGGATCTTCGAGGAGTAAGTATACATTTTGTTGTCTACTATCTCTCGAAAAGAAGTGGACAGCACAAGTAGTCGATGAGATTTTATACATCCTTACAACTGAATTATATGAACTTTTACCATTAGCAACTTTAGATTTTTCATACTAATATTTGCTACATAAATCTACAATCTGTTTTATATGTTAGTTTATGCAAATGATGATTTTATATTAAAAGATTATGTGCTCATTCTTGGTTCTTTCCACCTTTACTTTTTCTACCCACCTAGTTTTTTCATATGTATTTCGGGTAAAGCGTGTTTTCTGTAGATTTTAAAAGATGTTCTTGTTCATAATACGAATGCATCTTGATAGCACTCATTAAAAGACGGAAAGATATATCGAAACTAACATAACTCGTAATATATATCAGGGATTCTCATATAGATAAGTGCAGCATCAATATCTTCTAGTTTTATCTTTTTATAGCCAATTAGTTTAAGCTCGAAATTTAGTTATGCAAGTACAAAAACAATGGAACTCAGTAGAAATCACTTCAATACTCTCTAAATGCTAACAAAAGTCTTTGTTAATGAATCTAGATAAGTATAGAAATCAAATCACTAGTATATGGAATAATAAAAAATAATTTATATCTATATAGAACTAAGAACTTTTACTTTATACTACAAAGATGGGGGGGGGGGGGGGGGGTTGTATATCACATTTGAATAAAGTAGTAAAAGTGATCCAATATGCAACTTGCAAAAAGGTGATTCTTTGACAAGAAATAGTGGGGGTTAGTTTGTCAATTACCAAAAAGTTTCTTGTTGCCTTAAAATTTGAATTCTTTGGTTAGTGGGTGGGACCAAAAATAGTATGCAAAAATAATGTAGGTGGACAACGAGTCCTTTTCATGACTGTCCTGGCAACAGTAATGGTTGCAAATACCACCAGTTAGCAAACAACATGAGAAAGTGGTAAGATTATTTTCAATAAAGAACATACTATTCAACAATGGGAACTCTTGCAATAATTTTCTTTGTTTTTTTTTTTTTTTTAAAGAGTGATTTGACTTCAATAGAACGCGCGGAAGAGAGAGATTTATCAATAGTACTAACATGGCATTGATTCGAATATTCAAATAGATCTAGATGAACAAAAGTGAATGATAAAAAGCAATTCCCGATGGTCAAATTTGGTCAGGTGATTACAAAGGAAGCGAGAAAAATCATTGTCTTGCTGAGTTGGAAACATTGGAAAAGTAGTGTAACTGTATGGTATAAGACCTCTAGTAATATTGGGATCGAGAAAATTTATTATTTTGGAAGGATTATTAATTTATTAATTCATTGTATGAAGTCACTTTTAGTCAACGCTACCAAAATATGATAAATATCGAGTACCTCTTGAATCATTCTAGTGCAACTGATAAATAATGGAGCGGGCCAGCCTATTGTCGAAGAGATTACTGAATACGTATACAAAGGATGTAATGACTTAGATGATGACTCACAAGTTGGATTAAGCATATGGCAATATGCCAATTTGTCCCACTTGTATTCACAATTTCCCATCATGGAACATAGAAATTTCTATATATTGTGCCACTGCCGTCAAATCCTCCATCCCCTCAGTTACTGTTGTTGAATTTACATCGAAACAAATAAGTATATTTTGTATAACAATTTAAAATTTTGAAACCAGAAAGTTCAATATAGTATAACATAAGTTCACGACTCGTCACTATTTATTTGTCAAAATTTATAAATGTGAGACCCGTGATAAAAAGTGCGTTGCATAGTTGAGAGGCAAATGTTTATAAAAAGTTTAAATTATAAATAGAAGAAATGAGTGATGAACAAGTGGAAAATATTCGCGGATCCCATGAAATTATAGATAAAAAGTGATTTAATTGATTATAAATAGGTTATAAACATTACCAAGCAAAATTGAATAAATATTTTTGCTCGAATAACTTAACCGTTTAAACAAGGTATGTAGCCACTCTATTCGAGAAATAGCATTCAGCACATAATAGTTCAAGACTAGCATAAATTATTTATAACCAAAAAGCTAATAATACAGAGGGATCTTGAACACAAGTAGGAAGTATAACAAAGTTTCTAGATGGACAACTTGTACCTCAATTATTTTCAATAAATATACTGAAAAATTATGTAAGAACTTCTCTTGATTCTTTTTTATATACCTTTTGGCTCTAAACTCATTTCCAAAGAACCTTTTTTCTTGACAATGTAACACTCTTGATGCGGCATCTAGTCATAGTACAATTCCCCGTCGTCGGAATGAACCTTTCATTGATATGTTAAAATCTTGTTCATTGTACTATTAAATCATATTGCATACCAAACATATTCAGAGTGCATCACTTGCTAACGTGTCGTGCGTCTTGTGCTAGTTTCTGAGTAACATCAGCTAACTTTAGCCTTCATAAACACCTTCACATGATGTCGAATAACTCTGTACTTGGTTTCTATCTGCATTGTGAAATCGCTCATGTGGGGTAGGCGGCATTCGGAAAACTGTACCGTGATGTCCTAACTCGAGTACACAGGGACTAATACTTTGCATGTGATGGTTACGCTGATTTAGTACTGCAAACGAAGGTGTGCCTGGAAGATGTGTTGTGATTAGGCTGTTATTCGGTAAGTTGGACGCTTTTGTCCCTCCTTCATTTGGCTGATTAGAGTCTATATTCTGTTGAAAGTGCCTAACCAAGGTAGATTTATCCGGTGCATGAGGTCTATCTGTGTCTGATTTCACTTCTATAAGATTGACGGTTGTGATATCATGTATACTCGATCTTTTCTTATCCTTCCTTCCGGAAAGCTGTCTGATGAAGTACTTCTGAGCATGACTAGCAACCTGAGTCGGAGTTCTCGTTGTTACAAAATTGCGAGAGATATTTCTCCAGTCTCCTCTTCCATACTTTTTCAGCCCCAACAGAAATTGCCTGAGGTTTCACCATCAATAGATAACATCACCACTAGAAAGAGAAGAATAAAATGAGAAAAAACATGATGTCCATGTTAGTTTTATAATACAGGCTTGGACTCGACAGACTGAACATCTTTTTCTTTCATAGTTCTTGTTTGAGCCCCATTTTTGGGTCAAAATGTATTTTAATATAGTGTTTTTGTTTCAGAATGTGTGGCTAAAAAGTAATGAAGAGTTTTAAATTTACCCGTAAAATTATTTTATTAGATAATGTATGATTGAAAATGAATTTTAAAAAAACGAGTTTTTGGAAGAATGGGATCAATCTTAGGCTTCATATTGTATAAGGCAGTTCATTGTACTTTAGATTTTCCAAAATAAAGACTGTAATGTGAGGATTTCTCAACTCTATTTTGTACTATAACGGCGTTAAACTAGAGTAACATTTCAAATAATACGCTGTAACAAAAATACGGATTTGAGGGTTTTAGACTAGATAGTTTAACATAGCATTAAAGCAAACAAAAATCTTGAGTTAATTCAAGTATCCCAGTCACAAACCAGTTACAAAGAGTTTTAAAACATTTAGACCAGGTGATTTAACATGGTATTGGACCAGGCAAAGATCTCAAGTTGAACTCAACAGCACCCAAAAATGCAAATTATGTACACTTCTGTTCTTTTGATGAAAAAGTAGATTGGATGTGTTGAAGATCGAATTTAAAATAAAATTGTATTTCCGCTCAAGCAGTTTCTAAACGTTTAGACGAAGTGATTCAACACAAATTACCTGTGCTCTTCTTGGGTCCATGGCACGCCCTTTTTCCTTTCATGTTCCGAAGATCGAGCAGACGAGTTCCGACTACAGGCTACACCTTTTCTCAACCCATCATAGCCTAGGCTATTCACCCAGTCCATTGTCAAAGAATCATTGGTGTAACCTGGTATTGGTATTAGCCCTGCTTCTATATCACTAACATCTTCTACCAATTTCATATACTGTTTGATCACATCACTTACAGTCTTTCCCGGGATCATGGCTGCCACATTGTACCATCTATCTGGAGTATCTTTGTCAAATAATGCAAGAGCATTCTCAAACCTTTTGTTCTCTTCTGGAGTCCACTTTGTCACCTTACTATCTTGAAACATCCAATTTGATGTACTGACACGTGATGCAGGAGACAAAAACCCCATTCCTCTGTTCATTGTATCTGGGCATGAGTTAGTCAAGTTTCTGAAAAACCTCGGTAGCAAAAGACTTGACTAGATAGGGAGGAAATATATAGAAGGTGAAAGTTTCTTATGAAGGAATAGCATTAGATCGGATCAAGAAGCATTGGAATAGAATCTGATTGCACCGTACTGAACAGTATTATAAAAAAAGATAATTATGGAGTTATATCCAGTAGTGCATACCGAATATTATGCCCTGTATGTTACTTGAGAGGAAGTGAAGAATCAAGAACATAATTTTCCTAAAGCCCGAAGAAAATTCAGGGATTGTTGAAAGAGTAGAACTTACTCGAGGATGATGGTTTTGAAATTCTTGAACACACACACAGAAATTTGTGGCTGCTTTTCTTCAATAGAGAGAGAAAGAGATAGATACAGAGAGAGAGAGAGACTAAAGTAGAATGATAAAATCCAACCCAATTACTGAGTTTATAGAGATAATCATGCAATATGTACATTTTATTTTACATCATTTTTTACATCGCGTCACATGACAACACATGATTGGACAATTTTTTATTTATTTTTAATAAAAAAGACAATTTCCCACTCAATTCTTTTTGAGTTCCAATAGAGTGTACACAAAGATATCAATCAAAAGATATACATTAGCATTATTCTTATGGGTTGTGCTTGTATACAGCAAGAGTGACAGCCCCTTACATGATAGGGTTGTACAAGCAGAATAACCCTATTCTTATAGTGATGAATCATCCATGTTATTTCAGTTAAGTTGGTTAAGAGAGAATGATCTTTTAGCGAAGAAAACAGTGTTATAGGCTTAAACAGAAAAAGAGGGTTCCAACACATAAAATTTGTAGAGAAATGATTGGCTGCAAGGTGTCCGGGACAGCAGGTGAAGAAAATAATAGAGAGAGAAGGTGAACGGTTGTGCCTAATCAAAAAAGTAAAAGGACAAACTGTCACTAGGATACTAAGATCAATTATTCTAGACGGACAGGGCCGACATAGCGCTGTCCGTCCAGCACGATTCATACCAGATGCATATATATGGGCCATTTTGTAATTTAATTAATTAAAGGGGAGAAAGTTGTGCTCGTGACTTTTTGAGGAAAATTCTGATCGTACAGCACAAGTCACAGGGGGACACCTGTCCCCCTTGTTTGCCCATGATTTTTTCTCCTGTACGTATAGTGCAGTCCACATTAAGAAATGCCCCTCAATTATTTATCAATAGAATCGTGCTATATACACCATATTAGTTGACAATTTAGATTGACAGATCCTGTTTGTTTTTCATTCTTTAATCAAAAAAATAAAAAATATGACATTTATTCATCTCATCAAGTTACCATTTTTTACTTCATCTCTCTTGTGTGGATCTTATAATGACTATATTTTTTATTCTCATTTTTATAAGAATGAAAATCAAACAGGGGCTCAATATTATCATATTCATTTATTTTAAAAAATTATTTTCTATATTATAGGTTTGAATTTTGACAACACATGATTGTCATCCAATGTTGTAAATCATGTTTGTACACTTAGCTTTATTCTTATAAAAAATGCTAGATGTACACTCGAAGTGTATATTTTGCTTGACATTTGACGTGCTGTAAAAAAATGATTAGAGGGAAAATTAATATTATTATTTTTAATTGTCAAACTTGATGTACACAAAAGTGTATACCAAGCAGAATTGTAAAAAATATATTACCCTCGTACATATATAATGAAAAATGCTAAATGACCCGCAGCGATGACCCCATGGATGACCGCACACTCACAATCGAAGCGTGGGTCCCGTGTGAGAAAAAAAATATTTTCCCCCTCCTGTGTGTGTATTATGTCAACCGCACGGTTCGTCTAGCATGGTTCATATATAATTGTGTGGTTTTACTTTTGTTTTCTCATTACAAGGACCAATAATATGGGATAATAAGAAGTTATATACTTCTAAACATCTTGGATAATAAGTTGATAAGTAGAAGGTCTTGTTTCATGACATTGCTTTTTGAGAAGTCAAAAGAAGTTTTTAAAATTCAAAAATTATTTTTGGATCTGTTTGCAGCTCTTTCGGAAGAGAGAGCTTCTAAATTTTGGGAGAGTTGACAAAAATTAGTTTGCAATATTTTGGTTGGGACAATGGGGGGTGGATGCAGAGTGGGGTTTGGTTTATGGCCTCATGGGAAAAAAATATTTTTTAAATATTAATTAAAATAATTTTCTCATAAAAACTCTTTTAGGGTAAAATAATAAAAGTAAAAACAGAAACAGAAACCCTATTAAGCGTGCACTAAAGCTCTACATAATCTGCAGATTAGTGAAAGTACAATGTGCCAAATATTAACACATGTATTGTTGTACGAGATAGATGTCAGGCAGAAAAAGGTTTTGGTTTCAATAATTGATTGTTAGCATAAAATAATGTTTTTATTTTTGTTCAATTTCCCAAGTTTTTAGCCACGCGTGAACCCAATAAATAAAAGAACCTTGCTTTGATAGTTGGTGAATTATTGACACACATGAGAGAAGAAAAGGGTTCGTTTGCAGGTAAATACCTCTTTCGAATCTATAAGATTTTTTTATTGTCTGCTGAATTTAAACCTTTGTTTGTCAATCATTATATTACACTTTATCACATTATTTTTTCTACGGTTCTTATTTTTAATCACATATTTTTCGTTAAAATAATATTACACATAAATCAAAAAAATTTCTTTTTTTTTTAACCACTCATTTCAACATCAATCAATATTCCATAATACACTTTTTAAAATTAAATGGCACAAACAAGCCCTAAATAAAAAGATTCAGTCAAAGCTTTGCAAGGAAGCAAAGCGACCTTTATTGATACTTGGTTCAATGTCTTATAGGACTATCTCTTATTCATTCTTGAGATTGTTTTGTAGAAAAAAAAACCCTTTAATTGCTGTTTGGAAAATGATGCTTCTGGATCAAACTGAGCATTTGACCCCTTTTCAAGATTTTCTCATATGATACTTTTATGCTCACTTTTATGGACTTGCCACAGAAGATGTAGAATAGGGATGTGAACGAATTGGATCAGGGCGACTTGACTGTTGAGGTTTGAAGCTAGGGCGCGGTCCGAACAAAAAATGGTTTGAACTTTTTTTACCCGAGCTGAGCCAAAGCTCATAGAAAAATTTGGGTTCGGCTCGGGCCTTATCGAGCGATCCCAAACCGACTCAATTATTTATTTGTTTATTTATTTTTGTGATATGCAGTTGCTAGCTGCCTGAAGAGGCTTAGTTCAGGCAGGCTGCTTGCAAAGGCCCTATGACACAAGCCACGAGCTAGCTTAGGCTAGGGTCATCACCCTAAAATAGCCTCGGCCCTAGCTGCGAGTCTAATTGACTCTGACTTTTTATTGGTTGAACCGTGGGTCTGTTTGAGTCGTGGAGTTGGATCGACATTCCTAATGAGGGAAGATGACAATTTTGATTCTGCTTAAAATCCACAAAAGTATCCCATTACTTATAATAATTAAAAATTTAGCATTATTCGAAATAGCTGATATTCTTATATCACTTTTTCTTTTTGAGAAAATGTTGAATATAACATATCCCAGTGGAGACTTTCCACGAATAGAAAGATTCTTATTTACCACATTTTCCAAAAACTGCACAATTAGATATAGAGAGGGGTTTGGGGTTGGGTCGTACAGGTTGTGACCCATTAAATTAGTTGTTAGTGGCATCCATTATCCAATTCGAAGAATAATTGTGGCACTTCAACCAGTTGTGACCAATCAATTTTCTAGACGTGTTCTCTACCTTTTTCTATGTTAATAGTAGAATTGATTTTCATCTCATAGGCTAAACAAGATGCCCCTTTAGCCCCATTTCATCTCATCAAATTAAATTACTTTTTTCTCTCTTTTATTTTCAACCACGTAATCTTTAATAAAATAATATTATACATAAATCGAAAAAAATTCATTCTTTTACAGTCATTCATTTTTTTTAAAAATACCGTTCCTTTCGTTATAATCAAAATTAATTGGGGCCAAGTAACTTAAAAAGGATTCACAAGAGTCAATACGTAACTATCATCTAATTCTAAAGTGTTCACTTGGTCGAAAACATCTTCATCAATAAGGGTGGAGTTATGTGAAGACTAAAGGAAGCAAAGCAACCTTTATTGATACTTAATTTAATGTCTTATAAGACCATCTCTTGTTTAGGGATGGCAATGTTGTGGGTTCAGGGCGGAACTGGCCTTGTCAGGCATTTTACTACCCCATTACCCGTTTAAGACGGGGTGAGACAGGGCATTTGCCCCGTTTATTTTTTTTATGTTTTTGATAATTCATTTTATTGTTTCTATTCATTAAAGTGAGACAAAAATATGTTATTAAATGTTTTAATTTATGTATTTATTATTAAAAGTTAAATTATTCGAATATATTTGGTAAATTAAGATCTTTATTGTTTATCATATTTTTTAGATAATATTAGTTGTCATATTCTATTAAAATTAATAAAATTTCGTGAAGTTTTTCATTTAAATTATTGATTTCTTTAAAAAAACAAAATTAAACGGGCTAGTCCCCTGTGCCCCCATACCCTCCCTTGGGAGGAATCTCCCTCATGGGTATTGGGTATGATGAATTTTTTTTTGCTATCCCTTGTTGCATGATTATTTCAAGAATTTCTCATATGATACTTTTATTGTAACACCCCGAATTCTCTAGCAACCCGGAACGTTACCAAACGTGAATTGATTAATAAAGTGCTTGAGGCAAATACATTTTAATATAATGAGGAATTCAGTAAAAATTGAACAACCTTAACAAAAGGTAAATTAAATTAAATAACATATGCGGAACAATTTGGAATCATATCTTTTATCAAACATTAATAAAAGTAGTTCTAACAAATAATAAAATAGGACTAATTGAAAGTTATGACGTGACTCACAATTGAGTCTAAATATAAAAATAATAATAATCAACTGTTATTAAATATTCTAGTGTTTCTAAAAATTAAAGTACTTCATGAAGGAGATCCATTGGTCCAATATGCATCCATCCACCGCCGTCCAGCATACTAATTTCTACCTGAAAATTGTAAATAGAGAGGGATGAGTATAACGAATTATACTCAATGAGATGCTTGCTATTCCACATTCAAATCAAACGTGAAATTATGCATAAATTCTCTTACCAACATAACATGAGAATTATCACACCATGACAAATGATAATTCAAGCAAGCGCTGCAAATAACGTGAAGGCTAAATTGTGCCTTAAACTGTATCATGATTTCTCCCAAAGGAGCTCTGAACTGAAGTAATTAAATCCATACATAACAACGTATTTGAAAAGATGTGGACAAACCACTAATAGCACTGAGCATCTCACCTTTTGAAGATGAACGTGGAAAACAAAATTGCTGAAAACGCGATTCTTTATTGAAATTCCAAAGCCTTAAAAAGCCTTAATAATATGGAGAAATATTTTGAAGAGGAGGAGAGAATAAAGACGCGCAGAAGAAGAATGAGAAATTAATGACTGAATGCTTGAGGCTTAGTGCTATATTTATACTAAACCACGGTGTAG
>NC_036253.1:14203788-14229463 GCF_002742605.1 Olea europaea var. sylvestris | reverse complement strand
TGTTTCAAATGAAATAACTTAACTAGTTTAATTAATTAAAGTAATACGATAATTATTAGAAGACTTTATCATAATCAAAATCCTACATGATTAGGAATAATAATTTATATCCTAATTAAAGTAGATTAGCATTACAAGGAATTTAATAGTTTCTGGAGTATTATTCAATTATCTTTAAATTCCTTAATTGTCAATACCTAACATATTTTATTCCTAATGGCCGAGAATTGCAAATTGTATGGATAGTAAATAAATTAGAATTTCATTTATACCTTGATTCTTTCATTGATTCCATCTTAATTCAACTTATCCAAAATATCATTTTCTTAATCCTAATTTATATAATTAATTATTATCTATCAAAGGAGTCCAATATTGATATAGTAATTTAGTCCATATTGATAACTAATATTATTAACTAAGTAGTTTTCTTAATTGGTTATAACTCGAGTTTAACTTGACCAAATTAAATTTTTCTTGAGTCCATAATTCGCCATTTATTACAAGCTTCAAAATGAGCCCAATATTGATAGGGTAATTCTGACTCCTTCAATAATTAACTATTTGGCCTATTTAATAAAGGTATAAAATCTGAAACTTATTTTCACTTTGGTCCCTCAACTATAAAGTTATTCACATAGATCCAAATTAACTATAGAGATAACCAATTAACTTGTATAAGGACTTAACTGAACATTGCATTCCTATTAAATAAATTAATGCTAAGTAAAAATTCTGGATTTTACATTTATGCTCACTTCTATGGACTTGCCATAAAAGATGTTGATTAGGGATGTCAACAAGTTGGACCGAGTCGGCCCACAAGCCGAAGTTTGCGGCTCTGTTGTGTCCCAGACAAAAAATTGCTCGTGCTTTTTTGGCCCAAATCGAGCCAAACCAAAGCTTGAAAGAAAAATCGAGGCTTGACTCGGGCCTTATCGAGCCAAGTCGAACCGGTTCAATTTTTTATTATTTTATTATTAATATTGTGGTATACGGCTGCTAGCTGCTTGAAGAGGCTCAACTAGGTAGTAGCAGTGGCTACCTGCTAGTTAAGGTAGGTTGCCTGCAATGGGAAGGCTTAAGCTAGGGCCGATGTTTGAAAATGAAACTTGGCCCAAGCTACAGACCAAGTTGACTCTGGCTTTATGGGCTGCTAAATCAACTAGTCAAATTGATATCTCTAATGTAGAAAGAGGACAATTTTTAAAACCCAGAAAATTATCCCATTACTATCAATAATTAAAAATTTAGCCCTATTCGAAATAGCTGATATTCTCATATCACTTTTATTCTTTGAAAGAAAATGTTGAATATAACATACACCCGTGGAGACTTTCCACGAATAGAAAGATTCTTATTTACCACATTTTCCAAAAACTGCATAATTAGATATAGAGCGGGGTTTGGGGTGGCGTCTTAGAGGTTGTGAACCCATTAAAATAGTTATTCGTGGCATTCATTATCCAATCCCAAGAATAATTGTGGCACTTCAACCGGCTGTGACAAATAAATTTTCTAGACGTGTTCTCTGCCTTTTTCAATCTTAATAGCATAATTGATTTTCATCTCATCCGCTAAATAAGATCAAGTAACTTAAAAACTAAAAAAGTCACAGAGTCATTGTGACTTTCGCCTGTAAGTTATCTAATCGTTTCGTAGCTATCATCTAACACCAAAGTGTTCACTTGGTTGAAGGTTTTCATCAATAAGCATGGAGTTATGTGAAGACTAAGGGGATGACAATGATGTCGTACTACTCCAGAACAAGACGAAGAATTTGTGATCATGTCAAGTGTCTCTCTGTTGGAAGCCTGAGTGTGGCTTTTGCTGCCACAATAGAGCTACCGTATGAGCCTCGTGACATCTAGATTGTAATAGACTCGACATGACCAATAGACGCTGGCCATCCGGGCAAATTCATAAGCATAAGTTTAGATTAAATAAAAGGGATTATGTTGCATAATTAAACAGGTCAGAAGTTTGCATCAACTGGTCAGTCTAATCACATCTTCAATAGTTCAATACATGCTTAAAAGTTAGAACAGCTAAACCAGGACACGTGCACATAATTTGATGATAACTATACTTACATTTCAAAGTTTGCATTGCCCTTTTTTGGGTTCAGAAAATCCAATTTCTAGTTTTGAAATATGATTATGGGCAAAAAAAAATACAACTCAATTTGTTTTACAGTTTTTTTCCTTTTCCTTGTATCGTTTCTGAATGGCATCATGTTGCACAATACAGTAAAATTTCTTTCTGATGTGTTCTTCTCTGGAAATAAACCAACACAATTTGTAAATGCACCAACGCAAATTGTTGTTAGTAGTTTTCGACCTGCATTGTACAGAAATCCCGTACTCATTTACAGTCAATTGCGAGAGAACTAATTTTTTAATTTTTTTACCTAGAGAAAGAAGAAGCGAAGAACAAAAAATTTGAAAATTTTGAAGAATCAACTCACATCTTAAATACTTTATGTATAGAAATTAAAGTGGGCAAGAGCATGTACTGGTGTAACTTGTTAGTGGTCAAACTGGCTTATAAGCCCAAAATCCACCCGAATGTGCTGTCTTAATTTTAAGTTAACTTTCTTTTTAAGCAATAAGCTAAGTCCATCCAACTTATCCCAACTTATAAGATAGTTTGATCAATTGAATTACGAATTTATCTTTTGTGATCTCACAGTTACTATCAATCTTGCGCTGACAAAAAGGTGCAGAACCCAACAAAAACACCAATTGGGAATGTAAATAGTAAATACAAAGGAAGAGGTGGAGAAAACCAGCAAAAATGGTGGTTCAGCAACGAAAAGTAACATTTAGCTTGCCCTGATTGGATTGCTAGTTATTGGTATAGCTGATGCAGCAATCGCTTCACCATATGACTGGCGAAGTCACCTTTTTGGTGTTGCAACTGTGACCGCCAAAGCCATTTCTTATCTGATGCTTCGAACCGCAGGAGAAAAAAGGCTTGTTTTCTTGAACAATGAAGTTGGGTTTCGTGCAAGTGAAAGTGATTGAAGAAGATATGTTGGGATATAATTAATTGTGTATAAAGGCTTAAACACAAAATTAAAAGGGGAAATTAGTCTCACTACTCTAAAAAAATATCAAAATAGATTTTTACTTTTAGGATTATAACCTCTCAAGATCCTAATTAATATGTTTATAAAACCCAAACTGATTAAATTATACCAGTTAGTTTCTCCACCATCTCTGCCCTCATCCATAAATTTTCTCCAGTCACATTCAGCAAACCCACTCAAATTTTCTACCCATAAACCTCAAAACCACCACGCTCTCTACTATCATTAAAAGGTCCTCGAATCTCCAGTCCACCAACTTGAATGCTAGTTCGACATAGTGCCTCAGCTTTCTTCAATTGTCTCACCGAACAGTGGATAGGAGTGGAGATGGAGTAGTAAATTGCTTGGGTTTGTGCTTAGGGTTCGGTCTTGCTGGTAATAATACTGATGGCGACGGGGAAAGAGGAGGAACGGGGATTGTGTGGGCAGCATGGAGAAGAAGCGGCAAAGGGATTTGGGGGAATGACGTTGAAGTAATTGAGGATCGTAATGGATCTCTTATTTCCTGACCAACCGTTTTCAACTGGGAATCAAAAAAATTTCTTAACTTATTAGTGGTGTTGTCTGAAATTTTGAGTGAGTGCATTCAAAACTTTCTCCTGCCCTTCTCTAGAAATAGGAGTATCCCTTTTATGATATGTCAATGAACACTGACTTGCTCCTACAATATTTGTTCTATAATGTGAATGTTGGTAGTTGCCGCTGTTGCATCTACAATCGCCAGTAGCAGCAGCAAACTTCGATTTATTATAACTCCTAAAAATATTTGATTTAGTTTTGGCTAATTTATCGCTATTTATCTATCATCACATGAGCATAGAACCCACTAACGAACTAATTGATGACTAAATTGTGTTGTGTTAATGACACTGTATGAAATAAACTTTTGGCTAATTTTTCTTAATCATCCAAACTATCACTGGTTCCCCAGCTTAATTACAAAATAGATAGAAGTTTAAGGGTGCTTCCATGACTTACACAAGTTGGTGTTAAAAAATGTTGAGCATTTGGCTAATTTTGCTTAATCTTCCATACAAATTATTCAACGAGTATTTGTCACTTTTTTAGTATTAGTCACTATTTTTGAATTTTGCTACTTTTTGAATGTTTGTCACTTTTTTTAAATTTTTTATTTTGTTACTTTTTGAGTGTTTGTCACCTTTTTTTGTCCCTTTTTTTGAATTTGTGTGACTTTTTTTAAATTTGTGTCACTTTTTTAAATTCACCGCTCTTTAAATTTTTGTTACTTTTTTTTAATTTTGGTCACTTTTTTAGTAATTGACACGTTTTTGAATCCGTGTAACTTTTTTTAATTTTAGTCACTTTTTAAAATTCATCACTCTTTTTAAATTTCTATCACTTTTTTGAACTTTTGTTGGTTTTTTAAGTAATTGTCTCCTTTTTTTTCGAATTTTTTATCGCTTTTTTCAATCGTCTTTTTGAAAATTTTGTCACTTTTTTATTTACAAACATCATTTTTAAATAAAAGTGACATTGTATAATCTTTAAATGAAAAAGCGATACTAAATTGCGTCACTTTTTTATAAAAAAAAAAAAAAAAAAAGGCGACAATTTTTTCATGAAAAAGTAACATTGTGTCACTTTTTAATTTTATGCAGTATTTTTTACTTCCAAACAATTTTTCATATAATTTTCAAAAGACATAATTTTAAGGGTATTTTTGTAAGTTGCCCAAATTAAAATGATCTAATAAAAGATTAAGTAATTGGACTTGGGACATCTAAATAAAGTGTCGGCCGAATTATATGTGTAGAATTCAGATTCCTTCATAATTGTATTTCATAATGGACGAAATACATATGAAAACTATTTATAGGGTTATAGTCCCCCAATTTATATGCAACTTCTAATAATTCTTTGTGTCATCACATCAACATAAGAATATAAGAGAATGTATATTGAAGAAGAAGATCCAAAACCCATAACCAAGAACAGAAAATTTACAATCAAAAATCAAGAAGAATGATTCAAAAACTCAAAAATTCATAATCAAGCATCGAGATTAAAGATTGAAAGACAAGATTCAAAGATTATAGTGGTGAATTGATTACCAACAACCAAGTTCAAAGGCTCGATCCAAAAACAACGTGGACCATTAGAAGTAGCTTAAGAAATTAATGTTACTCACGACTCGTATATTTACCTATTGGATGATTTTGAATCTTGTCCCATTTAACCCTATTATTGGTCCAAATAAATTCTAACCTATTCCTGTGTATGTGTTGCCTTTTGCCCTACCGTTTGTGTGTGATTTGTGCATGAAAGGGTGAAAAATGTGACTACCATTGAGAGGAAAAAATCCAGCTGCTTTGTGCTTCCAAAATCGGTGGTTTCTGTGTTATTGGTCTCATCTTCGTGCCTTCTTTCATTGCTTTATTCTTGCCTTTGTAACTTACAAATCAATATCGTTATTTTGTCCTTGTGGATGACATTGACAAGCAACCAAGGTAAATATATTAATTGTTGATTGAAACTGTTTAGATTGGTTGTTTGATAGAGAAAGATCAAATAAAACTAAATACGAGAAACACCGTTTAGAAGATCTTTGGGGAGAGTTTTCACGACACTTTCCTTTCTTGATTTCCCGCTGTAAATGGGAACTTTCATTCAAAAGTTGGATGCTGTCAATCTAGTTTTATTACCGGTTAGGATTTTGAATTTGTGCACTCTCTGAGATATTTGATACGTATTCCATACTTTACTGTTCAGTGCAAACAAACTAAAGATTTATCATTTCTCATTAATAAATCACAAT
This sequence comes from Olea europaea var. sylvestris, assembly GCF_002742605.1. Lineage (NCBI taxonomy): Eukaryota > Viridiplantae > Streptophyta > Magnoliopsida > Lamiales > Oleaceae > Olea > Olea europaea. Next base: position 14,223,596 of record NC_036253.1, on the reverse strand, counting down.
TTTTTTGAAAAAAGGACAGGTATAAAGATAACTGGCAACAACTGAGGTCTGCTGCTACTGCATATATTCCGATATAGTACACTCAATAACCATTCATACATGTATTATTGGTACGTGGTTTCAGCTTTGGAAGCATTAGCACAGCTTTATTCTTTGGATTTGCTATGAACAATTAGCTATTTGAAGTTTTACCACAACTAGAATCTTTTGTGTGACAAATAAACCAGTGAAAACCGAAAACACGAATGAAATCAGCAGCAATTTTTCCCATTCCTAGACGAGTCTTGTTCACTCCATCAAGTTTTCTGTAACTGGCATTTTTCCTGCTCGACGCAACAGGGGAATCGTGTTTGTGGCTTCACTGACCTCAGTATTCTACTGGTTGAACAATCGTATCTGGACAAGTGAAACGAATGTTAATGAGAAAAGACTGTTGAAATACATATATCATGCACACGTTCCCTTTGAACCTAGACAACTGTGGTTCTTCATAAAAAGGCCGTATTAGACTCGACAGTGTTAAGAATGGGAAAAAAAAAAAAGCTAAATTTTTATTGGCTGTACAGTTCAGCCCTGTCTACAACAGCATGCCAAACATGTTCTTATCAAACAGGAGATAGTCAGATAGATCAGTCTATTCTCATCCACTAGGCCTTGTTTCAATTATGTAGACTAACAGCAATGAGCTCACCAATGCCAACTAGAGCAACAATGATTAATGAGAAACAAATTACCATGAAAATCACTTCCCCAGAACTATTACGATCAGGTACCATAACAGAAAACTTTTCCAGCAAATTGCTTCATAAAAAGAGGGTGAAAATCAGGCTGTTTTATAGGATTTCTGCCTAAAGGAATTTGAACTCTAACTGCGACGCAGCTGTCCCTTGCCATTTGAAAATACTCACTTTCACATTTATATTTGAAAATTTATCTCTGCACTAACCAAATCAAGAAAGGCACAAATGTTTAAAGCATGCACAAAAAGGGAAAATAGAAGAGAAGTGAATGAACAAAAACTTAGTGACGACTTTAAAAAGACAACAGAAAAATACCAATTCTTGTTCATCCACTTGATGAACTATCAAGCCGTTGAGCACGCCGGAGTTGCATTAATTTGTTTTTGCATCTGAAAAGCAAAAGAAAAGAGTCGGATTGGGTGGGACAAATGAAGAATCTAAGACGTTGCAGAAAATGGCTCCTAATGAGATAAATTAGTTTCTCGACTATACCTGTCATGACATCTTCGCTATGGACTTCTTGAAATACATTACCCCTAGGACATGCATTTTTATTTAACTGTTTCAGTCCAACTAACATAAACTATGTGTGTCCATTCTTAAAGATAATATCAAAACTTTCTATAGACTAAAAGGTAATCATTCTTGTGAAAGAAAGTCTCACGAAAAATTTCATCAAAACAGAAAGGTTACAGAATGAGAATAGAAGGAATCAACTGATCATAGGCTGGATCTTGTGAACGACAGAACTGAACTCCATATTGGGAAAAAAAATAAATTTAATCACTAATGAGGCAAGATAAAATACAGTAAACTCTATAATGCAAAATAGAGACAAAGAAACATGGGATATTTTCATTAATAAGATATTCAAAGAAGCATCTTGATCTAAATACAAGAAATCATGGTCAACTACATTGATAACACGACCAAACATCAAGCTTCAAAAAGGGAAGTGGATACATGACAAATGGAGAAAATTAACAGTAAGTGAAAAGAGAAACTAGAGGACCTTGGATCTCAATGCGGCCTCATGACGCTTCTTACTATAGAGTGCGAGCCGTCGGACTTTATTTTCCCCGGTCCTCCTCTCCGGCTGCTCCTCAAAGGCGTTAAGTAGAAGCGCAACAGTCCATTATCAATATGGTTAGGTGAATATTTTGCACTCCAATTCCTCTCCTGTACAAACTCATCCCTCCTCTTCTTCCCATGCCCTTTCATTTCCACACCGGATTTCATCACACTTCCAAATGAATTCCCATTGCGATTGGAATTTTTCCATCTCATACTACTATTGCTCTGCAACACGTTTTTAGTTGATTACCGTATCATCATTGCCATCTCTCCTCAACTCATGCCATGACTCAGAGAATAACCTATCCACTCTGTTTACTCCATTATACCTCTCCTCATCATCATCTTCATCCTCATCCTTATTCCTACCACTACGCAGTTGCATAAAACCCCATATTCTCCAACTCCATCTCCTAGACTTTTTCAACTCCTTTCTCTCCCCATTACCCATTGCTGAGCCATTTTCCATAAATGCACTACGCAACTCAATAGTCTCAGAGTAATCGTCCCTCAGAGAATTTGAATTCGAATCTCTCAATTCTCTTTCCCCCATCAACACCTTAGCCCCATGAAAATAATCTGCATTAGCATGTGAAACCCTGGAATTAGAAACTGCTTTTATTTCATCCATCTCAGTCACTCCAGCAGCCGCAGTCTTTCGAATAGAACTAGACCTATCCAGACTCTTCCTCCTCCTTGAATCTAAATAGTATTCCTGAGTCTGCGCTGACCCTCCAGGCACACCCTCGAACTCTTCAACACAATTTGTAGTCATCATCACCTGTCCCTCGACTGGAATCTGCATATCAGACTGCAATACAGGCACTGCTGGAGCATCCTCTAGCACACAAACCATTGAAGGCATCTTCGGAAAGCTTCTCCCTATCGAATGCCCATCCCAGGAAGCCCGAGGCTCGTCAAAAGAATATCTTGGGTCATCAAAGCTAATCCTCCCAGCATCCAGCGAGAACCTCGGGTCAGTGTCACAAGACCTCCTCCCAAACCCATAATCCGCTATCTCAGATTGCGTCTCTCTGTACTTCCTCGAAATCCATTTCTTCATGGACAATGTAGCCAGTTTCTCGCCATTGTTCTGCTTCTTCATCTTCTGCTTCCGCCTCCACTCGTGCCATTTCTTGCTAAAAACCGAGGCTGCCGCCCAGAACCCCCCTCCCGAACTCTTCTTAGCCTGCGTATCAAGATCTATATTATCCTTCACTGGCTTGAGATTATTCATTTTCACCGTTTCTTCTGCTTTAAGATCAGCATTATTCGCCTCTTCTTCGATGCCGTTTCCAAGATTCTGCAATTGGCTATCTTGAGCTGGTGTAATTTCATCTGCAGGACCATCAACAACAGGAGGAGCTTCTTCTTCGTTTTCGGGGTGTTTAAAAGCCTCCTTACTTTCCTCAAAAACGGGTTTATTGGCTACAGAAGATTCGTATTGTTTGATATTATTACAGTAATGTAGGTTTTGAGAGGACGGAGACGGTTTACTAGCGGTTTTATTCTCGTTGTCAAGAGTGAAGAGTGAACAGAGGGAATTCCGCACCCTGACGTCGCAAGATTTTCTCTGGGGCTCAAAAGCTCTAGAGGATAGGCTTAATCCATCGGTTTTGGAGGTGGAAAATGACTTTGTGCGTCTGAGTTCGGGTAAAAATGAGTTAGGTTTGGCGGGCTTCTGGGGCGGCGGAGGAAGGAAACTGTTAGCTCTGATGGTGGGTTTGAAGGAGGAAGAGGTAAACAGGGACTTTAATGCAGCAGTGGCGGAGGAGGGGTGGCGGGAGGAAGAAGGGGTATTGTTGGAGGATTTGTCTAGGTCAGTAAGGCGCTCACAGAGGCAAGAGGGGCAAAAGCCGTTGAATTTATCATCTGGGTGGCGGTCACAGCTGAAGGAGGAGCGACGTGGCTGCGGTGGCGGCGGAGGTGGTGGTGTTGCGTCTGCAGCCGTGGGATTCATAACTGTCAGAAATCCTAGTCTGCACCTCACCCCTGATCACATCACAACTGCATTGCATTCAGCGAGCTGAGACAAATAAGCAAATGCGAGAGCTATTGTGTGTGTAAAAGAAGAAACTGAAGAGGGCTTTGCTTTACTTTGTAAACGGGGAATCAGAGCGAACAATAGAAGGAGACATAAACGAGGAAGGGAAAGGGTCGCTCTTTTAAATTCTCTTCTTGACACTTTTCAGTTTGATGTTTTTCCATATCTTTTTTCAGTTTGGTATTATAAATAAGTAAATTCATTTTTATTATAATTTTTTTTCCTTAAATCATCATTTCGTAAGTAGATTTCCTTTATGAGTTTTTATGTATTTTTGGAAAAAGAGTCAATCCATTTCAAAAAAAAGTTGAATGCATGGTTATATTTATAAAAATGCTCCCTGTGAAGGGCGTGTAAACGCCCGACTACAAATGAAATTTCTCTTTAAGCTTTGTTAAGATTTGCATATTGATCAAATAATACTCTCTTAACATACGGTTCTCTTTATTTTAAAAAGTTAATCCTTAAAATTATGTCCTTAAAGATTCTTTAAATTAATATTTTAATTTATGAAGGAAAATANTCTCTTTATTTTAAAAAGTTAATCCTTAAAATTATGTCCTTAAAGATTCTTTAAATTAATATTTTAATTTATGAAGGAAAATAATATAATAATTTAAAGGAAAACTAATAAAAATAAAAGATACGAAAGAATAATAAATATTTTTTGGGATTTATATAAAATTATGTGTTAAATATAAAGAGCCAAATAGAGTACTTAAAAAAATTCTCTAAATTGTATAAAATGCACTTTAAAAAATAAAGAATATTTTGAAAATACTCTTGAAAACTAGCACTGCACTTGTCATTTGTATTTTTAACACACGTCTCTTCATATGTCACACGCATCTTATGCATGAGAGCAATATTATCACATTTGAAAATTGTTCTTTTTACATTGGAAAATTTGTATTTCTTTATCTTGAAACTTTTTCTTTTGGCATAACTCATTCGCAATCTTTTAATTAGGTAGCAAAACTTGTTAGTTGTTCTTTCATCCGTTTTGAAAATTTAAATGATGAATTTGTCATTCTTTATAGGCCCCTGTTTGACAATCATTATTGAGGAAAAATAATATTTCGACTGATTTATGTGCATTTGTGTGAATGTGTCGTTAAAAATAAATATGTAGAAAAATGAATTTTCAAATATTGATTGTCGAGCATGAGCTAAATAAACAAACATAAAAGAAATCAGTTAAACAAAACCACACCCCTCGTCAACACCCAGCCCACTCATTGATACAAGTGCTGATATTAATGTAAAGAGTTGGCATTTATATAATCAACATAGCCTTTGTAACATTAGGCATGGAGGTTAATAATGGCAGTCACCAGTCCACAGGGACAAGTGAATGGTTCTTGTTACGTGGGTAAATTTAATACATTACATTTAAATATTATTAAATTCGAAAATATAATTTTTCATTATAATAAAAATGCTCCAATTTTTTGAATTCGATTTTAATTTTTAAGCCATATACTGGACATTTTCCTGACTGTGTAAAATTCTTATTGATATTGGTTTTAAATATAAAATGTTTTTCAAAAAATTATTATTATTATTATTATTATTATTATTATTATTATTATTATTATTATTGTTACGCTCCGATCTTACACGCCTCGGACTCGCAGCACCACATATTTCCGACCTAAAAACGACCCTTTCGAAGTGTTTTCTAAGTGATATGGCGATTCCTATTACTGACCTGACGAAGCATCTCGCCTCTGAGGTCGAGGTCAAGTGGATCCCGGTTAGAAGATTCGCCGCTAATTTGAGATTTGTACCAAGATCCTTCCTGCATTTAAAGTTTAAATTGATTTGACGTCTCCATGATACTAATTGATGTGACTTATCAACTTTATGTCAATTCAACTCAGAAGAAACAAATTGGCCGCCCACTTTACAAACGCGGCTGATTGACGCCTATGAGCGGATGCTTCATACCGTCAAACGTATACACGCGTCCCACATCCAACGGTTCATACCACCTATAAATACCCAAGGTTTAACAAGACGCAAAGGTAATGAAACTCTTACTACATAGCACTCCATAATAAGTTTATATATTTTCTCCTCCCCCTTTATCATTGATTTGCATAGCCCCTGGGTACTATTCCGATCACTTAAACCTGATTTGACCGTCGGAGTTTATACGGCCGTCACCATCTCCGCTGGTTCCGACCGTGTGCGCCTGACTATTCGCTGATTGTGCGTAGAGAGGAACACGTGGAGTAGCTTTAAGTTGGCCACGTGGAAGGACCAATTTTCGGAGTCAACAATTATTATTATTATTCGATCTTAACAATGGTATGATGATTATAGTTCGATTTATTATAAGTTTGAATTTGATAAATTATTTGCAAATCCATCGAATATATTAAAAATCACACTAATGAGCCGTGGCCTATATATAGGTTGGTGATACATCTAAAGTTTAGGTCGTGCGTCTACATACCAATATTTGCAGCGCATGGATGTGCAGTGTATCTATTATCCACTTATTGTACATATTTTAATAATATCTTTGAATAACTAATAATTTATACTTAACTTTAATGTACAATAGAACTACCTCTTTCAGTGTAGGGGTCTACATATATTTTGTTATCTTTTGGTTGGATTAAGTTCTTATACCTAAAATAAGAGGCACAATACACCTCGGAGGATAGGTGGTGCAAGAAACGTAAAGGTGGCATCCATGTTGTAGAGTTACGTAAGGTGGGGATAGAAGCAACTATTTTGACCTCATGAACAGAATATAAAAATCTCACAATCTTAATGCACTTCGAACAAAAAGTAGAAAGAACTCGTAGAACGAGAAAACTAATGATTGCATTGAGGACGACTTGTTTCTCCACTAGCATCACCATCGTCCTCTCAAACCAATTATAGCATTTGAAAGATGGTCTAAGGTCAAGGACTAGTTATGTGATATCAGTGCACCCTATGTATCGCCCAAGAAAGAGTATTGTAACTCGAAATGACTTAGTTGATTTCAGAGAAGGTACCCCATCAATAGAAGGAGTCATTTCCTTCTCAAGAAAGGCATGATAAAATCAAGAAAATTTTAAACATTCCAAATATACTCAACTCCTACCAATTGTACTATGATCTAATCTCTCACTTCAACTATACTTGGAATGGGTCAAAATAGAGATTCAAGGAGCCAACTATGCAATGGGGGTGGTGGTGGTGACAGCGCCTGGTTGGTGGTGATTTTGTGGGTTGGATTGGGTTGTATAGTAGGGGTGGTTGAAAAATGCTTATTCGTTCATTTTGGGGGGGAAAAAAAAAGTAGTAATAATAATAGGATTCTTGCTGCATTTTTTTTTATTTAGTTGCTTTTTTATTTATTTAAAGAAGATAAAATTCGTCATGTGTAGGAGGATGAAATTTTATAACTTTTGAAAGGTGGAGGATGTTTGGTGCCAAAAAGGTTGAGGATAGATCAGTAACATTTCAAAAACATGGAGAAAAATGTCAAAAACCCTAAAATGATAAGACAAAAATCCAAAAGATACCCTCAACCTTTTAATCTATGGCACACTTATTCCCCCATTTTCATAAATTCGCAGCCCCTATCCCTAATAAGTTTTCGGTATAAATTTGCCATTAAAATAGGGGGCATTTGCAAAAATGTTCAATTTTACATATGTCCATTCAAAAATGTTCACTTTTGATAATCTTTACAAAAATGGCCAAATTTAATACCAAATTCTCTATTTTACCCTTAATAAAAGAATAACAAATTTCATATTGTATATGTCAAATCACAATTAATGCTAGACACAGAAATGTCGAGAACAATATTTAAAGGGTAGAGAAATATCATATTCGGAATGAAATATCATTCTAAACATTTAATAAATCGAGAACGTCGTTTGAGATATCGAGAATATTTAATATTGTAATTTGACGTGTATACTTTTGAAATATAAACAGATTTAAATATCAAGAATGACATTTGAAATGTCGAAAACATAATTTTAATGTAGTTTCTTATGGAAGTTAATTAGGGGTACTATCGTCCAAATAATTGCAAAAATGGACATTGAAAAATTTTGGATATTTTTGTAAATGACTATTTCAAAATGGACATTTTTTATAATTTCCTCTTAAAAAAGATAGATGGAAAATATTATTTTACCCTTCAAATAAAAAAGGAGATACGAGGGGGTTAAAGAATAGGGACAACAGCTGCAATTTATCCTAAAATCTAACATTGATTAACAAACAATATTTCCTTCGGTAATTTTCAGGTGCCTAACATAAACATGTGGAAGAACAATAAATAAATAGATTTTTGTTAAAGATTGACCAAATTCCAAATGGTGGCTGGCGTGGCGTCGATAAAAAAATGAGAAATTTCACCACTACGGACAATTGGAGTATTACTCCCAAAATTGATTTCTAAAGAAAAATGGAAAAAATCTGGACCAACGATCACAGCCAATTAACTATTTTCAGATGAGCCCCTCTAACCCCACAGTCTCTCCATTGGTAAATTTTCAGAAATCAATCATCCATATTCCAATTCGGAAATCAGCTTACTTTCCCTAATTGGTTTTGTCGGTTGTATTACTTCTCTGTTTGTCAACTGATTTTCTTTTCTCCAGCATTTATAATTAAATCTTGATCAAGCTTAACGACTGAAAGTCGGTATTGATCTGTTTCTTCATAAATCTTGATCAAACCCTTATAGCAAAATTTTATTATTTTTTTTCTTTTAAAGATCAGAGTTTACTTTACTACGACAGAATCAAGATTTTCTGATGGCTTGTTATTGAATTTGCTTAGAATTTAAACGTCCATTATTTTACCAATATTCTGATCTGGGATTAGCTCAGATTAATCTGTTTTTCCCAGAAATTTGAGCGAGCTCATATAGCAACTCTGGGTCTTTTAAGATCAAAGTATTTAGTTCTGTAACCAAGTATCAAGATTTTCTGCTGGGTTTTCTTGAAATTTCTTCAAATCTTCGATTTTCGTCGAAAGTCTGATCCGGGAATAGCCCAAATTGCTTTAGAGCTATGAATTTCAGAAGCATGGAAGAATTTTGGCCGTTCTATATGAACCAGCACTCAAAACCAGCCACAAGACGTTGGCATTTTGTTGGCACTTTGTGTAGTATTCTGTGCTTGTTGTACTCAGTGTTCTTCAACTGGCGGTACCTAATTTTCGTGCCTTTGTTTGGGTATTGTTTGGCGTGGTATAGCCATTTCTTTGTTGAAAGGAATGTTCCAGCAACTTTTGGGCACCCCTTCTGGTCTCTGCTATGTGATTGGAAGATGTTTGGCCTGATGCTTACTGGTCAAATGGATAGAGAAATCAAGAGGCTTGGTAAGAGGCCTATCTTGCAAGCCTACTGATTTTCTGATTTTAGTTTGTTTAGCATGTGAATCTTTTTCTATTTTGTTCGAACTTTCTATTCTGTCCTTTCTTATGGTCTTCACCATCTTCTACTTTTACTACTATTATTGTGAAGTTTGTATTTTTTTTTATGCTGCACTGTAAAGTTATTGAGAAATTTCGATGTTGGACACTCGAGCCTAATAATGCCTTACCTTATTCCCTCAACCTTATATTTAGGGGTATATTAAGCATTCTATACTTGTCTTACGTCTTTCTAATAATGTTGCATATAGATGGGATTATATAGAGTATACATGCAGAGGTTTGGGATCACTGTTCCACCATTGTAGTCTTTGTTCTTTTTCATAGTAAAAAGTAAAACTGTGGTGGTGAATGGATGTAGACAGTGAACCACTATAATCTGCATGTTTCAGGTGTCGTTTTGCTTAATATTGGTTTCTTGTGATCGGAACTGGCTTTAATCCCTAACATTCAACTATAGCTGCCTTTTGGTTAAGCTCATGCCCATATATGTTCATATGTGTTTATATGGGGTAATTCTCAGCTTCAAGAATGCATTATGAAGATGTCATTTGTAATTTTAAATGGTTGTGGTTCTAAAGTCATTTGATTTTAGATTTACGTCCTAGTCTAACCTGAATGGAGTTGGAGGGAAGTACAAGAAAAAGCTTCCGATTGATCATCCCATAGCAAATATAGCTCTCGTTGCTTTGTTCCTTCTCTACATATCAAATATACATCAGTCTAGAGACAACCTCAATCACTGTTACAATGAACACAAAAGTGAGTATAGTGCCATGCCCCATTGCTCCAAGGCTATCTCTGCTAGAGAGACTCAATAAATGTTTATTTCTGGAAAGTTGAAGGTTACCATAGAAGGCTAAATCAAAGTGAACTTTTTTTGGAAGTTTAAGCAAAACCACACGACAGTTAATCTTTGTTTTCTTGGTGCTCGCCCAACCATCTCTGTCTGTCTCTTTTTCCTGCTTAACATGCTTTGCAAACTTAACACCAGATTTCACCAATTACTACTCACTTTTGATCACCTCAGATTTTTAATTTCGGGATAGATTTTGTTAACTTCTTTACTTAATTCACTCTTTGATAACTGGATTTGAGAAGTCCTCGAATATAATCAGGTTCTGTATTGTGTTGAAGTTAATGTTCTGATTGAGATAAGGCCTAAATCTATACTTCTGTTTGTGGTGGATGCTGCTAGTGCGAGTAGGGTGGATGTAGAGATTTGAGAAATTTGGGAAAGTGATGGTGAAAATTGACTGATCTTGAGAGAATGATGGATCTATCTGTTTAGGATAATAAATAATATTTCTACTACTTTATGGTGACTTGGGAATTTTGTGGTCGTAGTCCAGTAGTGGTGGTGGAGGGAGCAGAGGTGCTTATGTTAATGCCTGTATGATCAAGCAATGGAGCATCCAGTATTGGACATATATAAGGAAAATATTGCTTGCCATTAAATGAAAATGATCGTCGCTCAAGTATTCTTTCTGCAGTTAGACCATTAACATCGATTTGGCTACGATGAGAACCCCACCTCGTATTCGACAAGTTATTTTACTGGCAAAGACAGGTGTTAGGTTTGAGATGTCTGGTTGGTTGGTTAATTAGTCACATTTTATTCATGGGAAATGCATCCGAAATTCTTGTTGGACAAGTTCAACACGAGCAGGAGAGACATAGAGCCTCTTAGTGCAAACGAGGGGGGAGAAATAGACCTCTTAGTGCAAACGAGGGGGAAGGGGGGGTGGGGGGAATAGAGACATGCATGCAAATTTTCTAGTAGAGCAAATTGAATTATTACGTCAACAAGCAAAAGGTGGCAACTATTATTGCATTCTAATCCCAAACAAAATCATCTCGGGCAGGCTGGCACTTGAACCATTACAGTTTTATCAAGTCATCGACCTGTTAATTGATCTGGTTTAAATCTACAATTTTACTGCTATTATAGAAAAAGGGCAATAAAATGAATACATAAAATTGGCTTCTCATTAATTGTTCAAATACAGATTTTAATGGGAAGTATATCAGAGTCGAAAAATTTTAACTGCTGATAGCAACTTGATCCTCTGTCTTACAATCTGTGTGATATCAACCAATACAGCACGATGTTGTTTTCCATAAAGGTTTTAAGTTCAACTACTTTATCTGTGGAACTAGAGACGGAATTTACAGATAAGAGTGAAAGTACTTTTATCCGCAGCATTTCATTTCATTTGCGTGGAAGATTTGAATTAACATTCTTCTGACTTTGATTCGCCAAAGCTCAAAATCAAACTGATTTCAATCCAGAAACTTGATCAAGTTTAGAGGAACTGTTGCATTTCTTGCATGTTGCCACAGTACAGCTTGAATATTGTCTTCACAAAAGCAGAGGAGAAGGAACTTCAGGGGCCAAAAACCAACTCCTTTAAAGATGTTAATGGTGAGGAGTATCCATAAGCTTGAGAGTCTCTCCATAGAGTGATTCCTATTGCAAGGCAAAAATGTATTCAAAGCACCCACAATCAGCCAGCATATACAAAATGGAAACAGAGAATACATAGAAAACGTGAGGCCTTATTCAACATCAACAAATTGAGAAATTGTAGTCAGCCTAGACCACACCTTCCTGGAAATCGAGAGAGACTGCTTATTAAGATAGAAAAGGTTCGAAATTGAGTTCCATTTGGTTAGGAATTCTGTTTTTCTTGCTTTATTGTATATTTTGCGTAAAAACCTAATTTCAGGACTCATGCATAGCAAGTGGCATTGGAGCCCAACACGAAAATATAATCCAGTGCAATCCCTTTTTAATTTAAGGCATATTGTTGTCGGTGGACGAGGAAAGAATGGCAATAATTAAGCCCTAATCCCAATGTTCTGGTTCACCTTCAATGTGAGTGATACTATTAAAAAAAAAAAGGAAAGAAAGAAAGAGGATTACACACTGAAAAAATCTTGGACCTCTTTATTCACATCCCACCACAAATTTCTTACCCTTTCGTGTAAGGTCCCATTTCCTTTGTAATAAATCAAGACAAAGCGAATTGGCTAAGCTTAAAAGAAGCAAAAATAATAGAAGTTCTCTTTCGTTTTTTCTAAACATGTTTGAATATGTTACTTGTGTCGAAACTAAGTCACCATAACCTTGCTATCAAGCACAATGTTAAAACTTCACACCAGAGAAGAGAAACATAGGACGCACCTATCCAGGCAATAAAGCCAAGGGTTGCAGCCAAGAAGAACTCCTTGCTAATACTGTTGAAGCTGAATTTACAGCAAGCTTTAAGTTTAACTAGAGATGTACAGCCCTCGAGATACTCTTTTCTGAAAAAAATTGTTGCAAATCAACATTTAAAAGCACATACCAATACATGCATATTAGGTTGCCCAATCCATAGAAAATACAGCCCCAACTCGAACCAGTGAACCTGCAAATAAATTCTTACATTACAAATTCTTAGTCATACTTTTAGTTGGAATTGCAACTAATTCACAATTACTAAAGAAAATAAATGAGGTTAGAGTAGTAAGCTTGGTGGATATTTATGTAAAGAGATTTAGCGCATGTTCAGAAAAGCTTATAATTTTTATAAGCTTGTCAAAAACTATTTTTAATCACGTCCAGGCTCACACGCGGTAACGTTCGTGGTGGTGCTTCAGAATCCCAATGCACTACGTCCAAGATTAGAACGAGCTTGCTAGCAGACCACTACCGTCCCATTCTTGAATGAGCTGGAGCGCAGCCATTTTATCCACTGAAGTAGAGATTGGGACTACTCTAAGCTACGGTTTCACTGCCTTATAAGAGAGAGAGAGAGAGAGAGAGAGAGAGAGAGGGCCTAATGCCCTTGCTCCTCCCTTGCCGATGCCTTTTCAAAATTCTATTTGGTTGATGCTACAGGTTTCTTCCTTTTTTATATTTATTATCAACTTTTCGGAAAGTTGCTACGCCGCTACAACTACTGGAAAAAACTAGATTAAGGTATTGCAGAAAGAACCTTTATTCTTTACACTTCTACTTTCGGTTCAGATGCAAGATGATGTCTCGCTTAAAAGGGTACAGGTACTACTGGAAAAACGACTACCTGCCAGGGATAACTACTACATAGGGTGGTTGCTTTCTTGACCTACGGAAGAGCGTAGATAGAGGAGTCGTCATTCTCAATCATTTCCGGGGTAGGCGAAGGAAAGCCCTCCAGCTCCTGCCGGTCCCAGGTTTCCACTCAAAGCGCCGTCAACATTTATTTTTATATCCTAGGCATCCGGAGGAATCCAATTTATTAGCACCTGATTTGCGGCAGAAGATACCACCAGACACCCAATCCCAATAAAAAACACGTTAGTACGACGAATAAGCTGTCTTTGACATAGGCAAAGGATATTGCCCCTGATAAGAGAAAGTAAAGTGGGGGAGTGCTGTGCACAATCTTGAAGTATGGTAAGGTGTTATCATTTTCAATGATACCAACTCCAATCGGCCCCGGCTTAGTACTTCTTCAGCTTAAATCAACAGGCTAAGTTTGGAGCACTAGTCGAGCCCTCTAGAAGCTGTAAAGGAGAGCAATCACGATTGACGAAGTCCACATAGTCGCGACGTCTTCAAGTCAGATCAGCATGGTTGCTCCCTTAGTCTTCAATCCACCCATTAGCTGATTCATTTGCCGTGGTTCGCCCGCCTAAGCAGAGTCGAAGTTCGTGGGATCCATTTGTAAAGAACATATCTTTAGGGGTCACCAAATCGCCAAGTCGACTTCTCATCTATTCGCATTAATGCGATCCCATAGAACTCAAAACTTATACTCACTTATTATCCACACACTTTGTAGCTTATAATCTACTACTTTGCCCAACTTAGAGCATGTTATTAACTCCTCAATACATTAAAAAGCCACAATATTTTATTGCGTTTATGGAATAACAAAGAAACATCATTAGAAACACAACTAAATTTATAAAACAGAAAAATGCGGGCCTTTGCCTTCTTAATAATGAAATGTCGATTAGATTAACCATATTTAAACCTAAGCAAAATCATTGGACAGTAGGAAAAGGGACACAGACATACCACATGAAATCCCGAATAAATAAGGCACGTGGAATCATAAATCCATTTCCAATCATGGCTAGTAACATTGTGACAGCTGACAAACCTCTTATGTTATCAGGATTCAGAAGATTTGTCCACTGAAAAGGAAGTATTAGCATCGACAAGAAGTCACACTTAATGACCACGTGATAAAATTAATTTTTGTATATGGGAAAAGAAGATGGATAACCATTTGTGCAACAGGCATCCACATGAAAAGAAGAGTGGCACACCAGCTAGATACTGATCCCAGAAATTTTGTGCCTTGGTCCGAGAGCTTACCAATCCGAGCCTGAAAAAGGTATGCAGCTGCAAGATTAGAACAATATTCTCCCTCTCAATTCTAGATCAAGTACTTAAAAATATTCTGCCCTATTCCCAAAAAGATAATATATGAAGTACAGATTGGTCAATATACATGCATGCAGAATATGTGCATAAATAAATGCATATATGCATAATTGACTAGAATGCATTTCATATGACTGGCTTATATCATTTGGGAATCTCGCGATCATGAAATAGAGTAGTCTAATGTAAATTTTGGCACCAAAGCATGACAAATAATGAAATCGAGCACCATAAGATTAAATCATAATTTACTCAGACAAACTAAGTCATCACAGTCACGGTTAGAAACCTGAATCTTTCCTCTGAAAGTGTAATCAAGGACCAAGTTGGGTACTTCAATACTACATCATTAAGAGAGCTATGAAGCCTTTCAAAGAAAGCAAAAGGAAGAGTATTTAACAAAGAGAGAATTTCTGCTAACAGAAGATAAAGAACTAAAAATTTATTGAAGATTATAAAGAACATATATTGCTGTCCTCAGGAGGTTCAAGGAATAGTAACTTAACGTGAAAATATTAAGTCCATTTTGCTTTCAATATCAGGATATCAGGATGCAACTGAGACATGAAGATCTTAAAATATATCAGTTCTTCTTTTGTTCCTATCTCACCATTGTAGTTCATTTTCTCGTTTCTCGTTTCTTTCTTCTTATTGTACTCTATCCATACACAATTGAATGCTATCAATGATTTTTGCAGTCAAATGGATTGTTTTACTAACTTATTTCATGCACGTTTCTTACCTTTTTAGTTGCGAAAGTTCTAAATGTATATGATGGCGCAACTTTCTCAATAAATAAGTCTGGAAACTAAATGAATTAATAAGAATTTGTACGTTGATTTTTTTATTTTTGCCAATTGACCTGGAAATCAAATGCCAGCATTCCATTGTAGTAGGACTAGGACTATTATATTTATTATTAGCAAATCTTTTGGTTGACAAGGGAGACATAGTCTTTCAAGTAAATTATCAGGATAGGCTGGGAATTGTTGCATAACCATGTGTAACCAGTGGTGCACCCTCTCCCTTCATGTAATCAGGCACTATTTTTAATTTGGTCATCACTAATAAACGCTGCAAAATGCGAAATGTATAACAATCTGATATGCACATTCCAACTTTAACACCCAAGTAGAGTTTAACGATGTCATGCTTACCATAAGAACAGCAAGCACAGCGGTCGAAAAGGAAATCACTCCAGGCAAGATAGTGTTTGGAACATATGGAACAAATGTCGACCACATAACCTAAAACTCCATCCAAAGTTGATAAAGATAAGAACAAGGAAAATTTATGCGGTTCTGAATCCAGTGAGTTCTATGCATTTGAATGAGAAAAATATTACTTGTGGAAGGGCAGAGAGCCCTGCAATAGTAATAAAATCTTCCCAAACATGCCAGATTTCCAGATTGAGCAAATGAAAGTATTTCATAAAATTCACGATGAGGCCAGAAGCAACCACAATGGAAGTGGCAATGAAATGAGGAAGAGGCATCGCTTCAGCCATGGCCAGCTGCAACATCACAACAAAGATGGATACAACTCCTAAAGTCTGCACCACCACTGCTTCAGTCTCCCTCTTCTTGATAAAGTATGACATCAAAGACAGATTCCCTAGCAATCCAGTGAACATCCCCTGTAGCCAATAATGATTGATTTAATATGTCAAATGCTGGTTGTGCTGAAATTAAGTTCTGATTAAACTAAGCAACCGTGAAAATTATGTTTGGCAAAATATGTAACTTATAAGCACAACCATATATACTAAATCCATATATGCAGTAATAAGGCCAAACAGAATGTGGTACCAGCCATGGAACAGCTAAGAGTGCAGACTTGTTTCCTGCTTGAAGATTCCGAGCATTAAGTATGATCTGAGGCAGTTGCAACAACAGAAATGGTACATTTGCAGCTCCTGCAAACTTTGCTGTCATTGAATCCCATTGCTCAAAGTTCTCACCTCTTCTTAGTGTTGATGGTTCCTGTGTTTGGTTTTCCTAGGAATGAACAAGGATTTTAGCCCCAGGTCAAAGAAACTTCCCGGCAGATTAATAAATTACATTAAACAGCATATTAACCAGAAGATGGATTTTAAAAGTTTACCTTTGAGGGAATGATAGAGATGCAAGGATAACACTACAACTAGACAATTATTAATTCAAATGAGAGCTGATGGTGTAGTATGATAGTACCTGATTAGTGGGATGCGATTCTTCCGAGTTAAGCGCGGTAGCTGGTTTGAGCTGATAATGGCATGCTGATAGTCCGAAGACCAGCGTCTCCTTCGAATTGGGCTTTTCATGGATAATTCGTTTGGAGTACGATTGTGGACAGAAAATGAACTCTAAATGATGAGGATAAGAGCAATAGGACAGTCGACAAATTTGCAGGGGTACCTTACCCCAAGGTAGTAATGAACTTGCCATTTGACTTTTCAGAAAATAATAATCTGTGTCTTGCAATTGCAATTGCAATTGCAATTATGGAATTTGGCCAAAAGGTGCAATTCAAGATATAGTCATATTAATTTGCCGGTGACAAAATTCCAAGTGAAATGCTGCATCCTGACAAAGATAAATGCATTTTTTTAGCAATAGTTATATAGTTATATATATGTAATGACTATATGCCCAGGAATGACCGGTGAACTAGTGTGCTATGTGGTCCCATAAACTCTATTATATCTGAATAAGACCTCAATTCATTCACCTAAATCGGATAAAAAATTGTCAATGACTCTGCATTAGAATGAACTTTTACTCCACAACTTTAATTAACTAATGTGCATGCATTAAAAAGCTATGTTCCTTAGTAACGAGTTAGAAAATCACCAATCAATCCGAGAGGTGATGCACTTAATTGATGGAACATTGTTTGATGATGATGATGATGATGATAATGATAAAAATAATAATAATAATTGAAGTTACTAGTTTTGCCAAACATGCTTAACTTTTTTGTTGGAATTTTAGTTCAAAAATTTACTGTTCTTTTTGTTTACTTTCCAAAAAAGTACTCCGTACTTTTCTTTAGGATTAGCCAAACATACCTCATTAGCAGTTAAAACTATACGTTCTCCACAATTTGTGATAGCTTATCCTGAAATTATCTGAACCCAAAGCTCGTAATTCTTTCAAATTAATGCTTCATCAAAGCGATCACCAACCCATTCTAGCGATTTCAATTGTCATGGTCCTCAAGTACAAAGAAAATTTCTTCTGGGCATTTCAACAAGCAGAAACAAGAAAACCCTGATTTTTCAAAAACTCAAGATTAACGAAAATATTTACTAAAAAGCCGCCCAAGTTACAAAATCTAAGAGAAAATAAATTCGGATAACACGTACCAGTTTAAAAAGCCGCTGCAGAACGAACGAGAGAACACTACACTTTTAAGAGATGCAATATTTTATTTGGGTTCCTTAATTTTCCAGAAGTTTTATATCAAAAGTATGCATATGTTTCTTGTGAGCATGTGAACTTTCAGATATCCTGAACCGAACCTGATCCGCAGGAGGTGGTGTGGGCGGTTTGTGTTCTTGATATTTGTAGGAGGGAACAAACCGTTTGTCTTCGACCTTTTTGCATGTCACGCGGATGGAGAGTTAATTGCTCCAATGTTACTGAACTTATGTCAATGTCATTAATTGGTTAATAGAGTTTAAAATATCGAATTTTAATCACTAAACACATATCACTCTCTTAAGGCTTAACCATTTTTATTTCACAAATTAGCGTAAATAATCATGTTATTGCTTAAAATACCCCTGCGAACTTTTTTCCATTTTATGACTCCTTTAACAATAATGTAACACCTAAGAGGTTGTTTTAACACTTCTAATCAAGTCAACAAAAGGTATTCTTTAGACCATCAATTCTTCAAAAATATTTTTATATCTAATTTATTTAAATAATTACATTGGAAAACACGAGATTCTAGTTGTGAATTCATATAATATGCCCTTGTTTGATCCTTATTATTTGGAAAAAAATGAATTTTTTCAAGAGTGTTTTGATATCATTTCAACTACACATTTTTCAATAAAATAATATTATACACAAATTCAAAACTTTTTATTATTTTTTAACCACACATTTTCCATCAATACACTATTCAAAAATTCATTTTTCCTTTCAAAATGGGGCTCGAACAATGGCTATATTTTGAGATTTGATAGTTATGAAAATGATATTTTGAGATTTGATAGTTGTCATGAAAATGTTTCTTAGGTAATTAAACATGACTACATTTTCTAAACGTTCATTGATTTGCAAATTTATAACTTCTATTGACACATAAAAATTCAGCCTAAATCGAACGAGCCAAGGAATGAAGCCCAATTGGAGGATCCCTAAATCAGATAGCCCAAAGAACGAAGCTCAATCAAACAATTCATGAAGGCCCAAATAGGGAGGCCCAAGAACGCGGTAACACCATCGCCCAAGTTTGCAAGTCGCCCAGAATCTGAGCGAATAGAGTGTCATGCAGTCGCTCAAAGCTGTTACTCTATTCTCGCCCAAACCTTCGAGTCACCCAAAGTCTTAGCAAACATAAAGTGTTGTAGTTATCAAGAAGTGCAGTTATCAAAGTAGTTATTAAAGCAGCCCTATCACATTTCACGATTCAAGAAATTCAATCGAAAACGGTTGAACGACGAAGAGTAATGGCAGCAGTTAAAAAAGGCAGCTCTATGACAAGTTGGCCATTACGAGGAAAGTGGGCAGTTATAGAACGATCCAACAGTTTTTAGGCGGTTGATCACAAAGAGATCATCCAAGGAGTATAAAAGGAAGGAAAGACATAGAGCAAAAGGACCGAATCAAAAACTCTTGAACAGAGAACATGTAATTTTAAATTCCTTAACTTAGATTTAAACACTTCTTTCAGTAACTCGTGTGCTTGCGCCCCTTGGAGGCATTCTGTTTTTAATTTCCAATTGTAAAGTCATCGCCAATAAAAGAACACACCTTTTTGGGACTTTGTCTCAAGAGGTTTGTCCCTTACACAATCGTCTGATCCCTTTTAATTGTTAGCGATGAACCCGCGCGAAACAATTTGGCACGCCCAGTGGGACAGTGGTGTTTGGTGTTGAAAATACAAAAGGTGAAACAATATGCCTCAGAGATCC
>NC_036253.1:14198200-14200667 GCF_002742605.1 Olea europaea var. sylvestris | reverse complement strand
TGAAGAAAGGGCAATTTACTACTTAAGTAGACGGTTAACAAAATGTGAATGTAATTACTCTTCTATCGAAAAATTATATCTTGCATTGTATTTCACATGTACAAAATTAAGGGCTTATTTACGGCCCGTAACCGTTTATTTAATTTCTAAAGTAAATTTAGTTAAATATATGTTCTCGCGCCCTATTCTACACCAAAGGGTAGGTCTTTGGATATTAGCTTTATCAGAATTCGAGATACAATATATACCTCAAAAGGCAGTAAAAAAATCAGGCTTTGGCTAACTTTCTAGCCGATCATCCTTGCCTTGACATGCCTGAAGAAATTGAATTAGAAATCAATTCGTTCGAGCTAAAACCTTGGGTGTTGTATTTCGATGAGTCAAAAACCTCTAATGGTGCAGGAGTAGGAGTAGCATTGATTAATCCTTTAGGGATTTGCTACAAGTTGGGATTCACTTTAGACAGAATGTGCACCAACAATCAGGCCGAATATGAAGGCTTGCCTAGAACTAATGATAGATATGGGAGTAAGAAATGTGATCGTTATGGGCGATTCTCAATTGGTAATCCACCAATTGATTGGTGATTTTAAATGCAAAAGTGATTCCATTATAAGTCAATATGAGATCGTACAAGAATTGTTAGAAAAATTCGACCAAGTAGAACTTCAATGTGTTAATAGGATATATAACGACGTGGAAAATGAGTTAGCCCAAATGGCCTCAGGGTACTCAAAGGTTTTGAATTGGAAGTCTACTTGTGAATATGGAACCATATTGCCCGTGAATCAAAGAAAGGCGAGGAAGATTGAACTTCACTGCATACAAGAAGGAGATGCAATGGATTGGAGAACAGAGATTAAAAGGTTCCTTAAAGAACCTAATGGAGTGATTAGTAGGAAAATGAAGCTGTGTTTGCTGAACTATACACTAATAGATGAAGAGTTGTTTAAGAAACACTCTGATAGTGTATTGTTAAAGTGTGTAAGTTTGCAAGAAGTTAGGACGATCATGGCTGAGGTGCACGAAGGGATATGTGGAGCTCATCAAGCTGGCCAAAGGATGAGATGGTTAATTATTAGGAGTGGATATTTTTGGCCAAAGATGGGAGAGTTATGCGTTCAGTATGCAAAGAGTTGTTTAGCATGCCAAAAGCATGGTCCAATATAAAGGGCGCAAGCACAAGAGATGGCAACTATTATTAAACTTTGACCGTTCAAGGGTTGGGCGATAGACCTAATAGGAAAGATATATCCCCCATCGTCCAAGCAACATACTTTTGTTATAGTTGCAACCGACTATTTTACCAAGTGGGTAGAGGCGGTACCTTTGAAAGAGATCACACAAAAGAATGTCATAAAGTTTATCCGTGATCACATCATTTATAGGTTTGGAATTTCACAAACGTTAATGGTAGATCACGGAACATCTTTGAATGGGGATAAAGTGAACAAATTTTTGAGCGAGTTTGGGGTTAAATTAGTAAACTCCACACCATATTACGCTCAATCCAACGGACAAGCAGAATCTTCTAATAAAATTATAAAAAATATCATCTGAAAGATGATAGATGAAAATGTCAGAAATTGGCACGAATGTCTGAACAAGGCCTTGTGGGCTTATAGAACATCACCTCGATCAAGTACCAAAGTTACTCATTTCCAACTTGCTTATGGACAGGAGGCCATTTTGCCTATGGAAATCAACGTGCAATCGATTAGAGTGTGCTTGCAACATAAGTTGAATGATGATGAGTATACAGAATCACTAGTTCAAAATTTATTGGGGTTGGACGAATTAAAGTTAGACGTCTTAGATAGATTGCAAGTTCAAAAACAAAGAATGGCTAAGTTTTATAATAAAAAAGTCATAGCCAAGTCGTTCAGTCTGGGTGAACTAGTTTGGAAGACGATACTCCCTTTGGATAGCAAAGATCCAAAGTACGGGAAGTGGTCGTCCAATTGGGAAGGACCATACAAAATAAACAGTGTGTTGCCCAATGGAGCGTATCATTTGGAAGATTTAGATGGCACCAAGCACGTGAGATTCATTAACGGCAAATATTTGAAAAAATATGTTCCTTCTTTATGGGAATGTGAACAGATAAAAGTTTAATCAAAATATGTTGAACAATTAAGGATAACAAGGTCAGAGCGAAATACGTTCAAATAAAGTCCTTTATTATCAGACGTTCATTACAAAGATGCAAAAATACAAATGATGGATGCTCTACAAACTACAATTAAGAGTAAGCTAATCTCCCGGTCGATCGTCGAGTAAGAGGGTGGATTGGCCTCGCACCGCCTTCCTAAATGCACCACTGCAATGGTGGGATTGCCGAGTAAGAGGGTGGACTGGCCTCACACCACCTTCCTAAATGCATCGCTGCAATGGCGGGCAAAGGGCCTGAGAAGCACTATCAGCAAGCAAGGTGGCCCGCAAGCATCCCAAAAATTGCCTTCTATCA
>NC_036253.1:14153119-14197456 GCF_002742605.1 Olea europaea var. sylvestris | reverse complement strand
CTTGGGAGGCGTTGCACTTTTTAGCAGCCATTCTCGCCTTGCAGTCGTCCATTTTGGCCTGAAGTTCCTTCATCTGAGCAGCCAAACTAACCATCAAAGAGTCTTCAATCATAATTTCGGAAGAGATTTCTTTCAACTCGTCCTCAGCCTTGTTGATCTCCAAACGCAAAGACTCTTTTTCAGATACGGTGCGAAGATATTGAGTACTTTTGGCCTTTAGTTCAGCATTCTTGGCCAGCAAGGAAAGGACCTCGGAATGGATAACTTTCAACGTCGCTTTAAAATCGGCAGAAAGATTGAGCGACGGAAGTGTCAGTGCTTGCTCCAACTTTGCATTCAAATGCTCAAGCTTATCCTTGTGTCCGGCAGCACTAGCCTTACCAACGTCCATATCCATGAAAGACACGTACTCAAAAATCGACTGCTTGAGGAACTTCAAATCTTCCTCTGAAGAAGTAGCAGGACGACCAGATGGAGCAGGGCGAGATGTCTTGACTTGCCCCGAGGAAGCGAACAACTCTTGGATGGAACGCACAATCTTGTCAGCATCCTACAAAGAAAATTGCCAATATTGAAGATTCTCACTACAACGAATAAGATGAAAATAAAAGTGAAGCAAAGATTACCTCATCAATAATCGTGGAAGATGGCATATCCTCAGCCAAGTCTGTCACCTGTGGCTCCACCATTCGTGAGGACTTCCCCCTTCTGAGCGAGAAGATGTTGCCACAACGGGCAGACTCATAGGAGCATCTGCAAAAATCAAAAGCAACAAATCAGAAACCAAATAGCACAAGCAAAGGTAAAGCATCAAAAAACTGAATTACCTTCTGCTTCGATGTTTGGGGGGTTGACGCCCTAGGAAGAAGGTGGCTCATCCGTTGGTTGTGATGAGGATTCTAGGACTGAAGATGTCTCTTTAAGCATAGTCTCTTCATCAACTGGTTTGGATGAAGCAGCCTCAGCGAAGGATGATGAAGCAGGAGCTGCCGATGCCAAAGCCTTTAAAGGAGAGGCTGACCTTTTCTGAGAAATCCAAATAAATCATCAGCACACAGAAAAGTTTCAAGTATGGGAAAGTATGCTTGTGAATAAACCAATTTAATTACCTTCCTCCTGATGATAAGAGGGGTATCATCATCATCATCAACATCATCCTCCAGAATGAGAGATGCTGAGGCTGGTCGTTTGCGGCTTGGGGCACTCTTGGCTGCAGTAGATTTGGCAGGGAGAGAAGAAGATGGACGAGTAGACTGTTTAGCGCGACGAGGAGGAGAAGGACTCCAGATAGACAAAGGAGTGACTAAAACAGGAGGAGGGGAAGAAATGCTCGGCTGGTCCAGTGAATGAAAGGCACGATTGGCATCAGTCACAAACAATCTGCGCTTCACTGACGGCCAGAGCTGTTCAAAAAGGGGATGGATGGCGTGGCTAGAATTGAAGGGGCTAACGAAAAATAGCTTGTTAAAAGAAGATTGCGAGCATTTATAGCCTCTGCCTCCGCCTTATTAATAATATGGAAGCGGTCAATCAAATTCCTTGAATAGCAAGGAGAAACAGGCCAAGTTTCGCTGAAACGAAGTTGGCGAGCAAAAAATTGGGGAGCATAAATTTCAACACCTGCCTTGGCATTGGTCCCAGTTAAAATATCATGAAATAACTCCCTCCCGGTTAAAAACTGGATCCAAATGAGCAGAGAGGTGCTAGCACTATCTATAGTGGAGGGGGGATGCACATAGTTTGGAGTCAAAAAAGGAGGAAAAGGAAAGAAGGAAGGGATTGAATCCAAAGAATAAAAGAATGAAAAAATGTCCCTTCTAGACATATTTACAGGAGCCAAGGGCTCAATGGCTAGCCCATAGCAGCTAGCAGAAGAACGAGAAATTCATGGAGCACCAAGCAATGGAAAATAGGATCTCAACCACAGTTGAGTGAACCAAAGAGGTCCACTGCCAGTGGGAGATACACCATTCTTCAATTGAGTTTGAAGAGAAGCCATGCCTCTATAAAGCCAAAAAGAAAGAACATAAATTCAAAGGCCTGCCACGGACCAATTCGTGCGCTATGGGTAAATAACTCAGGGAGGGCTTTATACTTGGCATACACAAAACATATTTACAAAGCCAAACCACAAGAAAGACCACTCGCTCAGTATAGGAAGGCTCAGCGCTCGAATGGTTATGAAGGGCTTGCAGGCTTGAATAAAACTCGATGTAGTTTTTACCAAAATTTGGGGCGCCACCAGAAACCAAGATACCAAGAAAAATGGTATCGCCCAAAGGTGGTAGATTCACTAGGGCCCCAACATCCCTTAAAGTAATAGACATGGGGCCAAGAGGGAAAACAAAGGTATTATATTCAGAAGACCAAAAACTTAGAGCGATTGAAAAAAGTGCTAAATCAAAAGTAGGGGGTTGAATAGAGATTTCTAATAAATCAAAAATCCTAGCATTATCAAAAAGTGCCTTAATAGGACCATGGTCCACAAGGCGAGCATGTCACCTACGGAAAACTACGTCAGATTTGGGCCAAGTGCGAATACCTCTTTCGCGAAGTGGCCCCAGCGGCAGAGAGTTTAGAAATGGAGGGCCTTGAGTACAAGGAAACAGCTGGCCCACCATCGCCTGTTCGACTGCCTCTGCATTGTTGAAGAAAGGACCTAGGTAGAACTCATTGAGTTCGACATTGGCGGGCGCGAGAAAGCTCGAAGTTATGTATGAACGACTCAGAAGTTTCTGAAAGTCATCAAAACTAAAGGAGTCGCTAGATTGAGATTGTGAAGTAGCCATTGGGGATGAAACAGAGTTTTTTCAGAGTTACGAAGCAGTGAAGCAAAAAGATGAACAGTAAATCGTGGGAAAGAAACGCGAAAAAGTGAGGCGTGATTTAATGATGCAGTGAAATGACGTGTTTGGGGGTTATAAGGGTTTGCAAAACGTCGCACCTTTTCTAGCTATGGAAGAAAACAATGATTGAAATTCTTGAAAATTTTGAATGTTGCTGAAAACATAAAGTGAATATGGCAAAATTTAATAATTGGTATTAATTCTGCCATATTGGGGGGTAATTGTTGACACATAAAAATTCAACTCAAATCGAACGGCCCAAAGAATGAAGCCCAATTGGAGGATCCCCAAATCAGATAGCCCAAAAAATGAAACTCAATCAAACAATTCAAGATGAAGGCCCAAATAGGGAGGCCCAAGAACGCGGTAACACCATTGCCCAAGTTTGCAAGTCGCCCAGAATCTGAGCGAATGGACTATGGAGTGCCATGCAGTCGCCTAGAACTGTTACTCTATTCTCGCCCAAACCTTCGAGTCGCCCAAGGTCTTAGCAAACAAAGTGTTGTAGTTATCAAGAAGTGCAATTATCAAAGCAGTTATTAAAGTAGCCCTATCACATTCCACGATTCAAGGAATTCAATCGAAAACGGTTGAACGACGAAGAGTACTGGCAGCAGTTAAAAAAGGTAGTTCCATGACAAGTTGGTCATTACGAGGAAAGTGGGCAGTTATAGAACGATCCAGCAGTTTTTAGGCGGTTGATCACAAAGAGATCATCCAAGGAGTATAAAAGGAAGGAAAGACATAGAGCAAAAGGATCGAATCAAAAACTCTCGAACAGAGAACATGTAATTTTAAAGTCCTTAACTTAGATTTAAACACTTCTTTCAATAACTCATGTGCTTGCACCCCTTGGAGGCATTCTATTTTTAATTTCCAATTGTAAAGTCATCGCCAATAAAAGAACACCCCTTTTTGGGATTTTGTCTCAAGAGGTTTGTCCCTTACACAATCGTCTGATCCCTTTTAATTATTAGCGACGAACCCGCGCGAAACAACTTCATTTTTATTCTTTTGCTTTGAATATTGTTGGCAAGGAAATAAAGTTATTAAAAGGGTGTTTGATAGGCATTTTTATGTAAAAATATATTTTAGAATAGTAAATTGATATGAAATGTGTAGTTGAGAAATAAGAAAAAGTTTTTGATTTACGTGTAATATTATTTTAATAAAGAATGTGTGATTGAAAAGAAAAGGGAGAAAAATGCATTTTGAAAAAAAAAATGGCTACCAAACGAGTCTAAATGAACATTATAGACGCCTGCTTATTAAATATTTTGTTACTTTTCAGACATCATGGTTGGACTTTGGCCAACTACTATAAGCAGAGGTATACAGTGAAGTATGAGATTAGACTTTCAACCTTATATACACTTTTAATTATTCTTATTCTATCTATATTTACTTTGATCATGCTATAAATACAGACAATTTTGATAGAAAATATTTACAGACATCGCCTGATATATATTCATTGGAAGATGGAAAAAACAAAAAAAAAAAAAAAGTAGACGAATCACATTTAACCAAGTCAACTTCAATAACAAATCCGTCAAAAAATTTCTGTACTTTTTTGCTTTTTCCTACTTACTTTCATGTTGAAGTGGCTGTCAGGTAGAAGTCCCCCACCTTTTTGCAGGTTTTAGGCCATTCAAGTGGCTGTCGAGAAGAAGAGCAACACCCGACTATTATATACCAACGATTTTATGAGGCTCCTCTCCAATAAAAGTGTTTGTACCACCAATTTTTACCATTAAGCCTATACTAACTCATCTTCGGACCCAAATGTCATAGTTAAAGAAAACATCGCAAAATCAATCTGTACTCACTTTCTTACGATGAGGTCGTAAAATTCTTGTTAGGCAACATCAAGTCATTTTGTAATTTTATATTAGCTTTTCTTATGATTCATCGTTAATAAAGTGGAGAGATATTATATAACCAATGAACTAGTAATTTAAAGCAAACATGAAGAAATTTTTAATTACTAATTTAATTTATAAATCCATTTCAATTCCAATAATGCATTCCAATGAATCGAACGCACTACCCAATACCCGTATATCCATCACTCAAATTAATTCTATTTATTTGTGAATTAGACTGATTAAAAAATCTTCTCAAACTGAGGCTTAATCATAAAACTTATTTTTTGACAAATTAAGACGAGTTTATAGTTTAAAAAAAAAAGGTCATGTCTTCCTTTTACTTTTACTAGTCTTTGTCCGTGCAATGCACAGGTTGGATTATTTTCAATGTAATGTTAGTGTGTTAAATATGTTAGGTTATAGTGTGTCGTCGTCATCATTTGCATTGATAGGTGATAAATTAATAATTTATCATACTTTATTGACATATACAGATTGCATTATAATTATAATTGATAGTATGTAACTGTTTGGCTATTTAGAAATCAAACGTATAAACATCAAACCACGAGCATTTATAGTATGAAATTCAATTCTTTTTTCCACGTCGACTTTTTTCACTGGACACAAAGGCTCCAGTTTCAAATGCTAGTCGAACATCGAAGCTACATGACAAAAGTTAATGAAATTTGTTTTAAAAAAAGTATGAATGACACTTTTAAAATGCTAGTTGGGTTACAATATTTGAAATAGTAGCATAAATATTTGTCATGGCATTTGAAATAGTCATTAAGATTTGCTATATGTCATTCAAAATGGTCATTGCCGCGCAAGAAATGAAGAAAAATTAATGGACCAAGTCAAGATATTTAGCAAACATCAAACATGATGTTTCTACTCACGAAATATTAAGACTAATAACCCAACAGACTTTTAAACGATCCTCCTAACTATATACGTTAAACTTCAATGTTTTGCACCATATAGAAAATGATTAAATATCATTTGGTACATAAGCAAATTTCAATTTATAAGTTATCTTAGAAACTTAAAACAAAGGTTTACTTATATGGTGAAAGAGAAAGACAAAGGTAAAATGTTGCATTCTTCTGGTCACGCTTTATAAGACACTGATTTGAACACTCACGAGGCCCTAGCTGCAAAATAAAAGAAAGTTAGAGCATTAGCCATCATAATTTCTAAAGTTCTTAGTTCAACATAGATAAGATTTAAAGATATCACGTATTTTTAAACAACAATGAAACACGCTGAATGCCAAAAATATAAAGAACTAGAAAACAATCAATAACCACCAAATCTTTTTTGGCCAAATCGCATATCCAATGCTCTCAGTTAATCAACAACTGTAGAAAACTATATCAATTTTTGCTACTGAATATTTCCAAATGAACGCTATTGGCATGTATAAGCATATGCATCATTTTATTCCAAAAAACTTAGCCTAAGTCTGATGAAATTACACAAGGTAGAATCATCAATTAAATAAAATGGACTAAAATCGGTTCAATAGAAAATCACTAATGAATTACAACTATTTCTCAAAAGCCATTGACAACATGACAATTTTCATTCATAAACAACCATTTCAAATTTGAAAAGGTCATTTCTATTCCAATTCGAATGCCATAAGTCTACATAGTTATTAAATGAACAACAATTCCAAAACCAAACTTAGATCGCTACTATCAAAATCCACCAAATTTCCAAATCACTAACTTGAAACATAAGTACTTCAAAATAGATCATAAACACAAAGATTCAACCTTTTTAAGGAAAAAAGGGAAAGTGATTTTGGCAGCCTGTGGATTAATTGACACCTCCAACCACGTCATTTGTAACCGCCCTCCACTTCTCGCAAACGCGCTTGCATGTAACCACGTTTTGGCGCTATGGCCATTGTTCCTCGCTTACCTCCAATCTCTGTATTATTTCCCCAGCAACTCTGACAACAAACCTGCCACAAACCCGATTTACCAATGACGCTATTATGTTCTTCTCTAATACAATCATTTTCATTTTTCGGGGTTTCTATTTCTTCTTTTTTACTGTAACTACAACCATTTTGGTTGGGGATTTGAGTTCTTTAAAGAATTTGAATTAAGCTCCCACACTGCCAAAAGAAAAAAAATTACAAATAAAGAAGGGATTAAAGAAAAAGTTGAAAAAAAGAAGATAAAATAATAAACTGAGAAACTCCCGTAGAAGAAGTTGTTTACCCGTTTTTCATTAGATTATCTCCTCACTTTATACACTTCATATTGTAGTTTGTTTCTCAAAATCTCTTCTTGGCATGGAGAAATGAAAGCGAGAGAGAGCAAAACCCACTTTTAAGAACATTTTTTAAACCAGTTAATGAATAGTATAAACCAAGCAAATGTGAAAATTTAAGTGACAAGAATGAATAGTGATCCCAACCCCATCTTTTAAGAGTTTTTTATTTTTATTTTTAAATAATTTTTTTAAAATTTTTAAATTAAATATTAATAAAAGATTACACTATTTAGAACGTAAAAAATTACTTATAAATAAAAAAAGAACATCAGTTATTTAAAAATAAATAAAATTATAATTGTAAAAGCTATTTATAGATAAGAAAATATTAATCCCTCATTCTCTTATAATTATAAAAGCTACTTATAAGTAAAAAAATATTAACTTAAAATTTTTTAAGTATAAATATTTAGATATATTTAGTTTTTTAAATTAAATGTTAATAAAAAGATTACAATATTAGAATGTAAAAAATTAATTATAAGTAAAAAAATCACTTCAAATTATTTTAAAGTAATAAAAAACTTATAATTATAAAAGCTACTTATAGATAAAAAAATATTAACTTCAACATTTTTAAGTAAATATTTAGATATATTTATTTTTTAAAAAATTTAATATTAATAAATAAATTACTATAATTAAAAAAAAAATGCATGGAGTGCTAAAAGTACTCCGTCCACACGAAGTGCTTGGCACTAGCACTCCATGCATTTTTTTTTTAATTATAGTAATTTATTTATTAATATTTAATTTTAAAAAATTAAATATATCTAAATATTTTCTTAAAAATGTTGAAGTTAATATTTTTTTTATCTAAGTAGCTTTTACAATTATAAATTTTTTATTACTTTTAAATAATTTGAAGTGATTTTTTAACTAATAAGTAACTTTTAAGATTATCTAATATTTTTATTAATATTTAATTTAAAAACTATATATATTTAAATATTTATACTTAAAAAATTTTAAGTTTATATTCTTTTTATTTATAAGTAGCTTTTACAATTATAAGAGAATGAGGGATTAATATTTTTTTACCTATAAGTAACTTTTGCAACTTTAAGTTTTTTTATTACTTTTAAATAACTTCAAATGTTTTTTTACTTATAAGTAACTTTTTACATTCTAGATAGTGTAATATTTTTATTAATATTTAATTTAAAAAACTTAATATATCTAAATATTTATACATAAAAAATTTTAAGTTAATATTTTTTACTTATAAGTAGCTTTTACAATTATAAGCTCGTTTACTTTTAAATAATTTGAAGTGATTTTACATTTTAGAAATAAAGAATAACTTTTATGTAAAAAAAATATTATTACTAATAAAATTATAGGATATGGTTGATAATTGATAGCGCGAGAAAATGAAGAAAAAGTACTATATGTCAGATTCAAGTCATGTAAAATAGAAAACGACGTCGTTTTTACTCTTCCAATTTTCAAAAAAAAAAAAAAAAAAAAAAAGCTACGGTGTGACAAAATATTATTTAAAAAATATTACTACTAATAAAATTATAGGATATGATTGAAAATTGATAGCGTGAGAAAATGAAGAAAGGGTATTGTGTGTCAAATTTAAATGACCAAACCAGTTTCAGACATGTTCAATGTGAAAATCAATGTGACAAAAATAAATAGTAAGATAAAAAAGGATAATGCAATAAAAAAATCAAACCACTTTGATCAAACATATTTCAAATCAGTTGAATGTGAAAACGCATGTGACAAAAATGAACCATCCAACTTTGTGCAAAAAAAATCAGTAATTTCCACCTCCACCAATAGAAAAAATTGAAAATTTTTTAAATAGAATAAATTAATATTGAAAAAAATTTAAATAGGAAAAAAATTCTTCTTTTACTGTGAGAAAAATAATTGAAAAAATTAAGTTCAATCATAAATAAAGAGAAAAAAATCATAAAAATTTTAAATAAAAAAAAATTATCTATAATATCAACAAAAAAATAATAATAAGAAAAAAATTTCCCCTCATTGGAGAGGATCTAAGTTTTACTCCTTGAAAGGAGGGAACTCTCCTTTTGAAATGTCAAAAGGAAAGACTTTTTTGTCCTCCCCTTTATTTAAGGAGTGATAATTTTGTTCATATGATGTAAAATTCTTCCTAATTCTTTTATGGTAAAATTTAATTTTTTTTCAGTTTTAATTAATTATATAATATTTATAAATTACTTATTTAATCTATGTAATTTTCTTTTATTTTATTTGTTTAATTTGGTTTAATAAAATAATCTTTATACATTCTTTATGATAGACGACATTCGTTAATTTGAATTAAATAATATTTATTTTTAATTTTAAAAGATTAGGAGTCTAATTTGAAAATTTTATAATAAATTTTTTCTATTTTTGCTTGCAATTCCTTTTTTAATAATCTGTATATTTAGTTTTGTTTCTTTAACATATATATAATATAGTCTTGACTTTCATCAAGTGAAGTAATATGTGAAAATGAATAAATATAAAGTGGATGTAACATTGAAGTGAAATGGCGTGTAAAAAATGGTGAAATGGCGTGTAAAAAATGGTGAAATGGCGTGTGAAAAAAATTTTACAGTGTGATTGAATAGAATAATTTACTATTGTCAAACCAGTTTCATGTGAAAACCTGTGTGACAAAAATAAACAATAAACTTCACATTCTACAAGGAGGGATAAGGAGGGTAAAAAAATATTAACCTAGAATTTTTTAAGTAAAAATATTTAGATATAATTAAATATTAATAAAAAGATTACACTATCTAAAATGTAAAAAGTTACTTATAAGTAAAAAATCACTTCAAATATTTAGAAGTAATAAAAAAAATTATATTTGTAAAAGTTACTTATTTATAGATAAAAAAATATTAATTTTAACATTTTTAAGTATATATTTAGATATATTTATTTTTTAAAATTAAATATTTATTAATAAAAAATAACTATATAGATAAATTTAAAAAAAAATTATCACAATTCCATGCATGGAGTGGTTACAGAAGGAGAGTTCTCTCTTTTAAAAAGTCAAAAGTTTCTCTCCTTTTCACTTTTCAAAAAGAGAGATTCTCTCATTTCACAGAGAGATTTTTGTTTTTTTTATTTAATGTTTTCAATTTTAATCATAATATTATTTTATTTGTTTAATCTTTATACATTCTTTATGATAGAACGACATTCGTTAAATTTGAATTAAATACTATTTATTTTTTCCTTAAATCATTTTAATTTTATTTGAAGACTTTATAAAAAAATTTCTATTTTTGTCTGCAAATTTTTTTTAATAATCTTTATATTTAATTTCGTTTCTTTATTATATAAGATATAGTATTCCCTTTAATCAAGTGAAGTAGTGTGTGAAAATAGAGAAATATTGTAGTGGAAGTGACGTCGCAGTGAAACGACATGTGAAAATGGTGAAATAGCATGTGAAAAGAATGCTAATCTATATGACAAAATTGAACAGTAAATCTCACATTCTCTCTTTTTACATAAGGAGTGATTTAACTATTAATATAAATTTCCATAAATTGAACGTACCTCTAACACGACTATTAAAAACAACATATTGGACATTGCCACATTGGAATTCGAGCATCTATGTGTAAATCCTGGTGTGAGTTCCATTTTTTGAAAAAAATGTATTTTTCAAAAAAAATGTATTTTTCAACCGTGTTTTAACATCATTTCAACCACTCATTTTTCAATAAAATAATATTACATGCAAATTCAAAATTTTTTATTTTTTATTTTTTAACCACACATTTCTTATCAATACACTACTTAAAAATTCATTATTTCCCTCCAAAATGAGGCTCAAACAAGATAAATATATTTTGTAGTAACTACAAGAAGCAGGAAAAATTAACTAAACTATGACTTGTGAGCTTGTAGGAAAAATAAAAGGTGTCTTCGATTATAAGGTATATTAAATGTTCTTGAAAAGTATTAAAGAAAAAGTTAAAATCTTCTCTATTCATATGTCACCTGGACGCTTGATTTAGTTGGAATGCGGAAGTGGAATTATCTAGTCGTCTAAACGTTCACGTGTGTGTTATAACAAGGATTCGAATTTTTACCTAAATTTGATGATCAATTCTTAAATTAACTCTGAATCACGAACTTTCAGTTTTTTAGATCACAAACTTCCAACTTTTTAATTCTAAGAACTCGATGTTTTAAACATCCAAATCTTTTGTGGTATTCTACAAAGTCAATATTATAGCAGTGAGTATGCACCATCTTTTAATTAAATCAAGAAATTAATTTTTGATCTGGACTATTGAAAAAAGGCAAGAGAAATAAAATTTCTCCATTTTCCTCTATCTAAATTTGAACACTATGGAATTATATAATATGATTGTTGTAGGATTTTTTTTTTTTTTTTTATCCTTCTAGTCTCTATTTATAGAGATAAAGATATTACAATCCATGTACAATAATAATTTCACATACAAATAAGAATTTTAATTAAAATTCAAGTATGAGTTTTATTAAAGTCTTTCAGTTAGTTTACATTTAATTATATGTATAGTCCTAGAATTTTAATTACAATTAGAATTAAGTTTATAACTTTCATAGCAATTACAACTAAATACAAAACTTTATTGTAATTACAAGTAAGCCCAAAATTATTATAATTACCATAATTAAGTTTCAATACTTTATGGAGCTACCATAAAGATCTGATTGAACATATATTATTCAAACTCCAATAATTAGATCCTACATAGTCGACCTTAGATCATCCAATCTAATTATTAGTCTTTGTTTTTTCCACTAAATGAAAAAAATTGAACTCTTGGAATATACAAGATTACAGAAGCCAATAAATTTGTAATATTTTTCCTTAGACCTGTCGTATATGTATTTATCCACGTCCGAGATTCGATAATTATGTACAAATATAAATGATCGTTTTACCCTTCTAATTATGCTTACTAATTTAAGTTTCATTTTTTTCAACGGTTCTATGAACTAGTCACAGATGTCAAAGTTTAACTGTCGTTGAACACTAAGCTTGAATTTTAATCATTCAACATAAAATACTTAATTAGTCACTTTACCCATTTTTTAGGGTGATGGTTCTCGACATGAATTCATGTTTTCTACTCTACTCATTCTTAAGTTCCTAACTCATCAAGATATCTGACCAATTAAATTGGTCTCACCTATTGATGAATCAAAGAAGTATTAAAATCACGAAAAGATATATATAATCCTGTTAAGGGTTAGATGAAATATACAACGATCAAGTGGAATTTAATTCTCCACATGGTCATGCTATA
The DNA here is from genome assembly GCF_002742605.1 of Olea europaea var. sylvestris. Lineage (NCBI taxonomy): Eukaryota > Viridiplantae > Streptophyta > Magnoliopsida > Lamiales > Oleaceae > Olea > Olea europaea. The sequence continues at coordinate 14,185,159 of NC_036253.1, read as the reverse complement.
GAATTAAATTTGACATGGGGTCCGTTTCAATACACTTCAAATGTTCTAGTGTTATCTTTAACTATTTTTGTGATAATGACAAATCACAAACATGAATAGTGAATCGATCACCACAACCTTTCAATATAAGGTGCCAATCTTATACGTTGGTTGTGAACAAATTATTTATGATCAAAATATAAATTGTGTCACACTATACTTCTCAACATAAATACCCAACTTACATTACCACAATCGATCACATGTACTTTTATTCGTATGCTCAATAATAAATAAATGCAATAAATCAATAAAATCACAATTTATTTATTATAAACAATTATTTTATCATAACAAAATATACTATATGGATACACAATCCAATAAATTCCACGTGTACCCATGCAGAGAGTAGACTATACCGTCTCATCAAAGGAGCAAAGTGATAAAGATTTATAATTTTTGCTCGACAAAAGGATGGATACTAATTTAGAGGTACAAAGTGGTATTAATTGGTAGCTGGGGTGCTGATTTCGACAACAATTAATTAAAGAAGAAACTTTCAAACCTACTCACTCAACCTCTAAGGGTGATAAATGGGCCTAGCCGATTCCCATTCTTGATTCGTCTTAATTTAATTCATGATGAACTTAAGCTCATTTTGATACAAGTCCTGGATTGAGACGAGCTCAATTTTTTTTGGCAAATCGCCTTGTTTGAACTCATGGACTCTTATGAATTGGCTAGTGGGGCTGACTCGTTTTTTTATTCTCATTTTTATATTTATTTTATTAATTTCTTAAAATAATTGCTCCTTTTTTAATTTATTTTGTTAATTATTCTAAAATTAATAAATTAACTTGTGGATGGCTCAGCTCATTTGAACTCATGGACAACTCGACTTATTCTGACTCATGACAACTTGGCTCATCAAGCTCACAAGCGAAGGGCCAATTTGATCATAAATGCCTATTTGAATCTCTTTAAAATGAGATTTTACATTTTGCGACAATAAATTTTACGAGGTGTTTGATAACCCATTTTTATGTAAAAATGCATTTTAGAATAGTAAATTGATGTGAAATATGTGGTTGAGAAATAAGAAAAAGTTTTTAATTTACGTCTAATATTATTTTAATAAAAAATATGTGGTTAAAAAGAAAAGAGAGAAAAATACATTTTGAAAAAAATGGCTACCAAACGGGGCTTTAATCTTAAAAACTCAGAAGGCACAGGAATATCGTCAAGTGAGAGAAAAGTGTCAAAAGGCCATTGAAAGCCCTTCTGTACATAATATCCTCATTTTTCTGTCTTTAATGACAGAAATACCCTCCACAAATTCTTCATTGCACAATATTACTGTTGTTGTGGTAGCGAGGACAAAATGGGAATGTGTTTTACTGTCACGATTCATGCAAAAGTCAAGTCAAGTCAAGATAGATTTTGGAGTTTTGCTTTGTACACATCCGTTGTCCTCTTTTCTTGTGCGGGTTGTCATCCAAAGTGTCATATAAACAGCAAACCCTAGATTTTGGCTCACACTTGCTCATAACATCAATTAATGTGGCTCGAGTGAAAATAAAAATGTGCCAATTTACATTTTAACGGATCTCAAACGTATGCAAAATTTGGACTCCATCAATGTTGGGATATAAATGGGTCGAGTTGAGTCGCTATATTGACCGGGCTGAGCCAAATAGAGCCGAGCCGAGCCGAGCCCCTACACCAAGTCACCTACCAAAGGTCAAACACCCACATTATCATCTACATCTATATATATAATAAGCCCAAGAGCAGCCATGATCAAGAAACTGATTGCGTGTAGACCCCAGTTGCCAGTTGAAATCGAACACGAAGACATCGTATTTCCTTCTCGATTAAGGTAAATCTTCCCACATAAAAATCCCCGAACTTTGTTAAGATTTTACATTTCCCATCTCGCTTCATCGCTTGAAATATAAATTACTGCTGTAGAGAAGAAAAGGCAAAAATGGAGACTCCTTTGCTGTCATCAGGTAGACTTTCCAATTCATAAAGTTGCAAACATTTTTGGATTATTTTGTTCTTCGCAATCTTATACTTTATAGGGGATATAAATATACTTTGGGACAGAGAAAAGTGACATAGGAAGTGAAAGACGGAGTACATACGAACACGTGGGCCGTGCAGGGTCGGCAATTCCAACGGCTTTCACGGCTGGAACCGAAGTGAGCGTCGAAGAAATTAGATCCGCCTCTACTTTTTCTGACCCGTACCCGCCTTCTTTGCACGCCCCTTTGGTCGGGTCCTCAGAACCACACCACCTCTATCCTAACGGTAATTTCAAATATGGTATAATTTTATAGTTTTCTGTAACCCTTCTGAATCTCACACCGTTTCGGATTCTCTTTACAAGCTGGTTTTAAGGATCCGAACGAATGTGTTGGGATTAGTACTGATCGATACAGTTTTATTACATTTCTGAGTTATCAAGAGGTGGATCATGTGTACGTCTCTCTGGGTCATGTAAACTGTCTATTCTAGTTATGGTCCATTCATTTGGCAGAAATTACATTTGTGAGAACAATGAATTTTAAGACCATCTGTGATTTGATGTTGTAATTCTATTCCCTATTTTTTATTATTATTTTCTTTTCTTTTTTGAATCTTTTTCTTCATTCCAGTTCCTTATCAGTTAACATGTGGAACTTTATAACCTCTGGTTGGCGGATTATGAATTATAATTCTCTTGATGCAGCACAAGTGACTGGTTATCCTCAGGGCGGATATCATGGACATTTAGGAACTACTGCTGAAGTAGGCAGGTAAGTTTTGAATATGCTCCCCGAAGGCATGATTATTTCCGATTATGTACTTGAATATGATAGAATGTACTTCAATATTATCTGTCTTTGTATTTTTCTCTGAGGGCATGGAATTTGGACTGACCTTCGGACTACACATAAATTTTCAAATGTTAATTACTTAATTTTCATTCTTTAATCTAATTCCAAAATCAAACGTCATGCCACCAATCATAAGATCAACATTTACACTGTGTTATATGGTTCGTTAGTTTTCCACTCTGAATCATGCTGTTAGTGTTAATAATCCATTTGTTTGTTGTGAAGGATCCGAGATGTTATGAAATTGTTAAAGATCCATTTTTATTCTTCTCTGTCTTCATATTGTAAGAATGAAATTCTATACTGTCCGTCATGATGGAAAGAAAAACTAATCGAAGGTAAATTTTGGATTTGGAATCATCAAGCACTCAATATCTTAAACATCCATGAGGTGGAGTTCATAGTTCATGCTCAAAAAGCACTGTAAATACTAGAGATCCAAACACTTCTAACTGCGAGCCACATGGCTCTGAAAGATTAAGAATATCAAAATCTTCGAAACAAAATGGAATAGAAGCTTGTGATACATTAACTTCATATTTGATGGGTGATTCCTGCTTGGAAGCCTCAATCACTGAGGCTTCCTGTTTACATTTTTTTTGTGTTTAATACATGTGTGCTTTATGTCTTGGGTTGGTGTTTCTCAAAGATATACAGCAGATGTGTCCCTCTAGGCATGCTTGAAAGTCATAAAGAAGTGGATTAGTTACTCGGTAACATCAGCTTTCTCGATCAAAATTAAAATAACTTGGAAGGCAACGATATGTGTAATAAAATTAAAATAGGAATAGAAAGAACTTCTCTCGGTCTTACATGTCCTGTTTATGTTTGATTATTGCAATTGTAAATGGATGACCTTGCGAAATACTTTTATATTGAACTTCCTGCTGGGTCTGTTGGATTTGTTTCATAGATTAAGATTTTGAAGTGGTTCATTACAATTCTTTATTACCTATCTCACTACATTTGATCGTGATGATTTGGTAATCCATGTAAGTATCGGTACAGGCAAGTATTGGATGAAGTAGAAATACGAGAACTACTAATAGATCATGTTGGTCATCGTTGTTGTTGGGGAAGTCGTCCTGCTCGGACTTGGAATATACATGCTGTTGAAGATTGCAATGTTTATACGGGAACTCTGGAGACTTTTATTGAAGAAAGGGAAACAATAACAGAAAAGGAAGTATACACTGGTGGAAACATTGATGGAAAGAATGAGGGGGCTGAACTTGGAATATGGGAATTGGATTTAAGGTCTGAGTTTCCCGTACTTTTTATACCTCATAAAGAGTCACGAACCAAAGTTCCTCATTCAGAAGCCATTGAGAAATGCTCAGGTACTGGCTGTAAAAATGTCAGTCTGGTTTTATAGTTACTTTTTATTTTATTTTAATAGCAATTTTGGTAATTTTATCTGCTCCTCATCCACTTATGGTTTATTGGTTATGGTCTACAATTTGCTTGTATGGATTTTCAAATATAACACTATAGTTTTCTCTTGTAATTCCGTAGGTTGTGCAGGACGTGGAAATTTTGTGTGTCCCACTTGCAATAAAGATCAAGAGCCTGGTTTCTTTAAGGAGAATCAGATGTTTCCATGTCCTACTTGTCATGGGAGAGGGTTGATTGCTCATAGAGATGGATCAGATACAATGTGAGCTTCTTCTTTCATAATCTAGTATTTAAACTTTGTTATTATTCAACACAAGAGCAAAGCAAAGAAGTAAAAAGACGGCAAGGGGAAAAAAATGATTTCTGGAAACTTGATTTGATTTATTCTCTGCACAGCTCTTTATATAGAGCTAGAGTTTATCGGAATGCCAAATAAATTTGCTGATTACAAGGCAGAAACAGAAAAACAGCATCAACTATCTCTTCAATCGCTGAAACTCTCTATTTTGAAATCATTAGTTGAATAGAAATTGATTTTCAATCCAAATTATCCATAGAACATCTGGCGTGACATGGATAATGAATAAATAGGGTTAATATCATTCCAATTGCCCGCATATCCCTTTTTGACCAACTCCTTAGCAATTATTCAGCCTATTATTCAGTCCATATGCAGCTGTTCAAGCACTTTTGCAACAAACTTCATCATTTTCCCTTGTGCAGATGTCTTATATGTAAAGGTAAGGGAACAATTCCTTGTGCAACCTGTGGATCGCGCGGAGTAATAAAATGTGAGACATGTCAAGGTGGTGGCTCTCTTCTAACTCGCCAAGTGGCTATCATTAGATGGTATGCGTATAAATTGAAGAAAATGTACTAAAATTAATAAATTTTTTTGGCTTGGCTAGACGTTCTAACTTAAAGGTGTCCTCAACTAAGATTTTGATGGATTTAAAAGATTATAAATCCTAATGAATTTCATGGATTTGAATAAATTTTCACAATTCCATAAGAATCTCATCAAATGTGGTGAAATTTCAAAACCTTTGGTCGTATGTCTTTTTAAACTTGAAATCCATCTAATTCTTTTAAAATCTCTCTATTAATGAAATCTTTATAAATCCACTAGTTATTTAGGATACCAAAATTTTAAAGGATTTCATTGAAATTCATTAAATAGCAACTAGGAACCCTTAAATTTTAATGGATTTCATTAAAATCCGTTAAAATCTCAATTGAGCACACCTAAATTTAGAAGGATTTTTAATATCCATTACAACCTCAGTTGAGGACACTCCTCTTGATATCTGTTTTTGTCAATTTTGTTATTGTATCCTGCATCTTCAGGAAGACTCTTTCAGCTAGAAAAGTAAGTGCAACGAGTGGAGCAGCTTCAGTTCCAGATGACGTATTCCACCGAGCAAAAGGAGTTCAGTTGTGCAATAATCAGGCCTACCAGTGTACTCCTGCATTTTTTGCCGATTCATACTTCCTCAACAAGTTTTCTTCCGAAGTAATCGCAGAGAGGGCACCTGTAACTCCAACTGCAAGGGTCATATGTGAGAGGCATACAATCTCTGTTGTCCCAGTGACTCGTGTAACCATGACTCATCGCAATCGCTCCTTCAGTTTCTATCTTATCGGAACTGGACGAGAGGTGTATTTAAAAGAGTCCTATCCTTCGAGATTTTGCTGGGGGCTTTGCCCTTGCTTGGAATGGTTGAAGTTATAGTGTATCCTTGTGAAATCAAGTCATGTTGCTGCTATTCACCTCCTCTTTCGAGAAGGAATGCAAGGGATGATATGGAATCAATTTTCATCTAAAATTGCAGCACAGTAAATTTATAATGTTTGTGTGAGATGTAACTATACAATTTATTTTATTTCAGTGCACTTGTGTTGCATGTAATTTCTGAAGGATTGTGTTACATTTGCTTGTAGGCTTCCTACCACTGTGTTATTCTCCTACGTATGCCAATAATGGTTTTTTTCCCTTGAGCTAAAGAAGCAAATATAAAGTAAGGATTGCGTTTTTTCCTGACAGCCTTGAAATTGTTAGAGCAGATAATTCAGAAATTTTCGAGGTTGAGAGGAATTTTTGGGGTCAAATTGTGCAAAAGAAACTGTTGCCTTCATTGTTAGGAAGGAAACCTTCCACCAAAACGGTCTTTACATTTTAAGTATTTTTCATATCATTTCTTATTGCTTGGTATTTTTCACTTAATGTATACTGTGCAATATTTGTCAAATTTCATTCATAATATGGTGTGTGTGTGTAATTTTCTCGACAAAGCAACGCACATTCCATATTCCAAGGACCAAATATGAAATTCATGAAAAATGGTGGTTATATTACTATCAAGATTTGTTTAGGTGCACTATTTTGTAGTTATATAAAAAAATTTCAATTTGTTCACTGTACTTATGTACTCGGACTGAGCTACATGATCCGCACGGATGACCGCACACACTCTCATACATGGAAGTCGGTATTTTTTTTAATCATGGGACCCACCTCGTCATGTGAGGGTGCGGTCATCCATTTTGTCAACCATAATGTTAGTTTGGCATTTTCCTATGTACTCAATGTATTTATTGTTGCATTTTGTCACTAATTTTCGTTGTGCTTCTTTGACAATGATTTCCATCCCAAAAATTATTTAAAATGACTTATTTGTCTCTTATACTTTTAAATCAACAAAATTAGTTAAAAAAAAAAAAAAAAAAAAAAAAAAAAAGAAGAAGTTCCACATAATATTTAGTGGAAATTACATAATTCCAAGTCTTTGAAGACCATAGTTCAAAAATCAGGAACCAAATTTCATTGTTCAAAAATCAGGTTTTGATATAATAATTAAATATTAAATATTCAAATTTAATTCCCCAACCCTAATATTTTCATCACTCTTCATTCTCTTACTAATCTCTTCTCTCTCTCTCTCTCTCTCTCTCTAACTCCATGGCCTCCAATCGCCATTCATCACCGGTCGCCACAGCAGTCAGCAAAACCTCATCTCCGGTGCGGTCGCCTCCTTCTCTTGGAATTGCGAATGTGAGTGCTGTGGTAATTCTTCTATCGCTCTGAGTGTCACCGCGATATTCAGCAGTGGCGATGTTGGATGCGGTGGGTTGGGGCTCTGTGGTGGCGATGCCTGCTGTTGATTCAGGGACTGTTGTTAGGGTGACCGGTGCGAATGACGGCAAATGGTGATTGGTGCCGGCGCGAGGAGTAGATTTGGGGTTTTTGGATGTTAATGTGTTATCTCTTTCTCTTTTTCGATCTGCAGTTAATGATTTGGCATAGTGGTGGCTGCTTGTTGTTGGCTTTTGGGTGATGGTGGTTGTGATGTTGGTTGGGGATGGTAAGGTAGCGGTGATGGTCGTGGAAGTGGCGACGATGGTTGTGGATGGATTGGTGCGGGATATGGGTGGTGTTGGTTTGACTGTTTGGTGGTGGCGGTGATTTTGTGACTGTGGAGGTGGTGGTGGCTATTATGGGGATTTCTGGGGGCGGTGGAGGTGGATCTGTAGTGGTGGTTGTGGTACGATTTTGGGGTAGTGGTGATTCTGATTGTTGTGTTTTTTTGGTTGGAGTGGTGGTGGTGGTCTTGTTTTGGTTGTGTCGAAGGAATTGGGTGGTTCTTGTTGGTAGTGGAACGGATGGTGGTGGTAGATTGTTAGTGTCGACGGCGAGATGGTGGCTGACGACAGGGATGGCATGAGTGTGGTGGAAAGTGGTAGCCACATAAAATATGACCTAATATTTGATCTGTGACCAACTATTTGATCACCTGTGACCAATTCAAACTTAAAATTTGATAATTGTGACCAAAATAATTTGATCGATAAACTGTGACATATATGACTTGTAATTTGAATGATCTGTGACCTCGAAATAATATGTGACTTACAAAATTTTTGATTTGTGACTACGAAATAATCATTTGATCAATTAATTTGTCGATATGTGACTAGTAAATAAATCTCTGACCTAAATTATGAATATATGACTATTAATCGTGTAACTGTGACTTTATTATCTATATTTAATAAATTTTTTTAATTAATTAAATATGTACCTGATTTTTGAATTTTAAAAATGTTTACTTGATTTTTGAATAGAGGTAAACTTAAAGCCTGAAATATGAACTCTTCCCTAATATTTAACAGTCATTTTAAAACACCAACGTAATAATTGGACAAAAACGAAATCAGAAACAAGATATGTTATGAATGGAAAGTAGATAGTAAGAGTACGATGAAAATATTGGGCACATAAATGCAAAAAAAAAAAAAAAAAAAAAAAAAACTATAAAAACATAGCATAAGTAAAATCCGAATATAAAATTAATACTTAGGAAAATTCAAACAACAATATATATTAAGAATACAAGTATTTATAATCTTATTATCTTTTTCAGTCATCCGACGTCGTTTATCGTCACGAGAACTAGGGTTTCACCATCGCCTCCTTTTTAACTCCAAGCACAAAACTCTCTGTAATCATCACAGTGCATAATCACTGAAAGTTCTTCAATCGTCATAACTGACAATTTAGCGTTCATATTATTAGTAGTATGAATATAAAAGTACGATTATTATTACTTTATGCCCTGAAGATTTCTTCGCTGGATCTTATTTTGCTCTTTGAATTCTGTTTATGTTTTAATTTTCCCATGGATCGATGATGTGAGAATAAACTGCGTTATCTATCTGAAATTTCCAAATTGGAGCTGAAGGATACATTAAGCTTGCTGAGATCCAATCGGTACTCAATTATTATTATTATTATTTTCATTTCCTACAAATTATTAATTTTTATTTGGTTATATGAGACGAGAGTGAGCATCAATGATGAGCTTTATCTGAATTGTTATCCTTGCACTTTGATTGTTAGTGAAGAAAACCCATGGGGATTCACAACTCTGAGATGCTCACGAGATATTTCTATATAATTCTCTTGCTTTATTTTAGTTTCCTTCATTTTTTGCTTCTTTTCGTTTCGATTTGAACCATTATATTTTCTACTTTTCTTCATTTATTTGGATCGGTGATGATACTAAAAAAACGCGCTGTCTATCTGCAACTTCCTCGAAGGAATTGATGAGCCGATGCGGTCTGAGGTCCAAGATGTTGATAGTTTCTGATGAATTTGAATGCATCCCCGTATAATTCGCTTTACTGGGTACCGATGCTTAACCGTACAAGGATAAACTCATTTGAATTTAAACCTTTTTTGATAGGATAACTCATTTGAATATAAACCTCTCTGATATATCTAGAAAGATAGCTCTTTTGAATTTAATCTGATTAGAGTTGTATGGATTTACAAAGTGGGATATATGAAAAGTGCATACATCTCTTCAGATGCTGCATTTGAATTACGGTTGCTTGAGTTGTTTCTTCCTTTTGGGGGATATAATGTCATTCGAAGAAAATGGATTGTTTGGTATGATAGGATCTAGACATGCGACTGATGTCAAAATATGACCCTACGATCAGAAGAAATTAGGAAAACAGAGGTGAAGTAATGAACGTCCTAGTAATTCTCTTTAGGACATATTTTGCCTTCTAGCTAACATGGTTTATTCTCGATACAATGCTTCTTTGAAATTCGATATTGCATTACATTACCCTTGACGGTCGAATTAAAGCATTGACAATAATCTTTGTGAACGGAATAGAACAGGAACCTTAAATTGCTCGGAAATAATTTTATTATTAATTAAAACAGAACTTTATTTCTAAAAGTAATTCTAATCGAGTTCTAGAGAAAGAGATCTTGAAGTTATTTCGGTGTTTTGAATTCTAAAATAAGGGATCCCTTTCGATAGAATTTTAAATGTCTTGGGAGTGGTCGCATTGAATCAGTTTGAGTTCTACAGTCATACCACTTCAGAGTGTTTGATCCAGATTACATCCCTTCTCATTACATAGAAACAAATGCATCCAGTCATCACATTTTGTCATGCCAATGCCATGCATGTTCAACCATTACTGTTATGCGAGTGTCAAAACCCTTTTCTTATGTTTTATGAGGGCATTTGCTCCCTTATTCCCTGATGACTTTGCCGTATCCCTCAAGATTCAAAATTTTGAATCCAAAACCTAGATATAAAAAGCTTATGTTGAATTCTGATACCAATCGACGTAAATTCAAAGTATAGCTACACTATTTCAAAAAAGCATATCGCTACATAAACAATCTACAAAACTTGTATCTTCTAATGTGATATTTAATCTAACTATTTATACACTTGAAATATTCTAATAGGCCTCAAACAATGCTTTTTTGTTGAAGACATTTACAATCATCAGTTATCATCATGGGCGAATCCAAAAACATGATTCTATAGGCAAGACAGAATTATATAAAAATTATGGACTAAAATTATGCGAACTACTTTGTAAATATCAATAATTAAGGGCCCCGTGGGTGCAATTGGGTCCTCCCCCTGATTGTATTAGCTCATTACTTTAAATAATTCAAATTTAGCCCTTATTTGAGCCCCATGTTAGGGGGAAAATGAGTTTTTGAGTTAAAATTAAGAAAAAAATTTAAATTTGCGTGTAATATTATTTTACTGAAAAACATGTGGTTGAAATAATGTTAAAATACAATTGAAAAATGCATTTTTTTCAAAAGAATGGGACTCAAACAAGGGCAATGTTTGAATCCGATATAACAATAGATTGTGGAGGTGGCAAGAGGGAGCAATTTGCCCTAACATGCTTGCACCCATGCACGAAGACATGAACACGAAAACGAGGATCAAGCAACAAGAGAAAAACCAACAGACATTGTCCCTGGGAAGATAAATTTCTTAATTGCCCACAACTAACCACAAAGAATCAATTAGTCATCGATTTTATATACTTGTGTGGAATATGTTGTTTTGCAAGGCAAAAAGCAATTATTTTAGAAATATCTCCGAAGGTACTTCATTCTGCTAGACAAAAGCACATGAACATCCCTTCGTAGTTCGTACCTCTGCTTACATGCAGATTTTTGTCATGTCATGAGCTTAATTAACTACCGGAGGACAACAATATTTTCTAGGGAGTAGCAGATTTACCATCTAAGAAATCTGCGTTCCACCACCAAATATATGTCAACTCGTTTCAACAAGAATGTCATTGAAATCAATATCTGCTAAAGTTTCTTTCCCAAACAGTGTAAATCCAACAGTTGCCTGCAAGTAAAAAATTGAAAATAGAGTGAGAAATTAATCTATGGACAGCTAATGAAAGTGCCAACTTCATGAAATAAAAAAAAAAATTCTGTTGAGGGTGTGTAACGTGTGTTGGTGGGACGAAAATTAATATCTTCAATTTTCATTTTTTGGTTTGTTTTAATGCGTGTGGGGTGGGAGGGAGGGGGTAGAGCAAGGACGGCTCCATTTCCTACAGTCACACTTCATAACATTAAATACATGGAGCAAGAAGATATACCAGGCCCCTATTGTGATCAAGCTTCTTAAGGATGCCTGAAAATCCCGCAAAGGCGCCCGATGTAACTTGGATGGTTAAACCTGGTACTACACTTGCATTTTCCTTTCCAGTTACAGCCGCTTTGGCTGCTTTTTTAGATCTGCCTCTCCTCTTAGTTGATGTATTGGAATGTGTAGCTTCTTTGGAGATGACCAAAGGGGATTCTACACCCAACTTCAAGGAATCCAGAGCTCCTTCAGCTTGCTGCTCTTCTTCAAACGCTTGATTGGCCTTTTCCTGTTCTTCCTTTGCTTGTTTGAATATTTCTTCCATGTCCTCCTCGTCTACAGGTCTAGGTTTGTTAATCTGACGCTTTCTGTAAATGATAAAAGAAGAGTTTTGCCAGGAGAATTAAATACCGTCCTTGAGATTTTTCTTGAGTTAAGATGAGACGTATTTGATACTTGTACATTATATAAGACCGATGCTAAATTTATCAGGAATAAGGAAACAAGTAGATCAAACAAACAAAGGTGAAAGGAACAACTGAGACTCTTACGTATTTCCAACCTTGGATCCAACAAATCCTCCAATCCCATCAGTTTCTCGTATGAAGTCGTGTAACTCCTTGTTCATTACACACTTCAAAAATACACATCCAGGGAAGAATGGTTTTGGTTTAACAGAGATTGATCCATTCTTTAATTTTCTTTTGATTTGCACAGATGGAATATATACCTGCAGATCACAATAACAAGATGCTCAGAAGCATAGAATGATGGAGATTTAGCTCCACGCAATTTTTGCCATGAAATGTGGATGGCTTAGAGCTCAGAATAAGTTCAAGAACCTCCGGTGAATAAGGTTTGCAAGCAGGAGCGAGTGGAATGTACTTCTCTTGGTGCTTATATACTTTGGGGGCTATACATTTATACCATTTGAATCTTGGTGCTCGTCTACACAAATCATTATAACTTGATAACTTCGTCCAACCAGTTATTCTAATTAACACAACTCTGCCATGGAAATAATGCTTTATATCTCACATTACAAAAGTAATTCCAATTATTGTAATTTACATACATTGTGGAAATAGGTAGCTCGTTTTCAAATTTTTCGCATGGTGTCTCTCTTATATATCCCATTGTACATTTTCCTTTTCGAGTAGCATTGAACTCGAAGTCGTAACAAAAGCTGAATATTTCTCAAAACATTGAACTAAGAAGCTAGTAAACTAAATGTAAAATGCTGGGATGCCAAACAATTACTGAACTTTTAACATCAAAGTATATTGAAGCAGCTTTCTTGTCTTAAACAAGTTGTTTGACTGCACATATCTTCTTAATCAGCCAGAGAACTAATATTTTCCCAATTAGCTTGTCATAACACTTCATATAACGTTTTATCAGGAGAAATTACTACAGAAACCACCGCCAATTAGGTCAATTCTACAAAAATCCCAGCCAACAAAAATTTGCAGGATAAGTGTAGAAAAATATAAGAAGATTGCACCAAACCCATATCCCAAACCAAAATTACCTTGAAATCAACATTGGGGAAATTTCGGGCCAGTGACCGAGCCATTCGTTCAGCAGTTTCTTGGCCCGAAACTCTGGAAACTCTAACAACCCACCATTGAGGGCCGAGCAAAGCGAGGTTATCAAGATTGAGTTCTTCAGTCCACGAAGTGTAACGTTTTTTGGGCTTCTTGAGAAGCCTTTCTTCCACCTCTTCTCTCCAGTTGTAAGTCGGCTTGCTCTCTCTCCTCTCGTTTCTCAGCTGCCTTCTCTCTCTTGACGTGAGGGATCTTTCATTGACCGATTCAATAGTTGCAGCGATTGTGGAAACTAAGGGTTTATGGGTGTGGGCTTTTAGCGTGGTGGACGAGGGCATAGAGAGAAAGCGAGAGCAAGAACTCCACGAGAGAAGACCGACCTTCATCTTCTCTAATTATGCACATTTGTTACTGGAACAAGACGTTACTTGATAGTGGATAGCGTATGATTTTTCTTCTTAGAGCACTTTTGGAGCATATTTGCCCCGAACCGAATTCGACGATTCTTGTCAAATTAAATATTCGAACGGATATCTGAATTGAGAATCGACGGGTACGATTTGATTCTCAGTTCTAGACCAAGAATCGAAGAGCCGAATAAGATCCGAATCTTTCTAATTTTTTTTTTATATTGAGTAAATCAAATCATTTTAATTTTAATTTTTTTAAACAAATTAACAATTTCTAAGTCCAAATTTTCAGCCCAATAATTAGTTTCATTTCTAATTTTTTTATTTTTGGCCCAATTACCTATTTTATTGTTTCATTTCTTAACCCAACAAGATTTAATCCACTAAATAACTCTAAACACCTACACTAAAGTGCATAACGTTGTTTCGACTCTCGTACTCACCCTCCTAGTCTCGCTAATATTCCAAAACCTATACAATCGTCGGTCGATACTGTAACCTTCGATTGAACGGTCGATACTGTAACCTCTGATTGAAGCTGTGACCTCCGTCGACCGAAACTTTAACTGTAGTGATCATTTGAACAATGTAGTTTACTAGTCTCTAATATTCCAAAACCATTGAATGTATCATTAGTTGTATTTATAAAATGTTGTTATAAATATTAAAAATTTAATTATAGTACAGAATCGAATGGAACCGAACGGAACCGAACCCGAACGGTTCCATAATTATATTTGGACCCGACGGTTTCATTTACTAGATACCCGAAAATTTTGGTTCGGTTCGATTTTTTTTAGAACCGAACCGATCCGTGCCCATCCCTAATATTTGCTTAAGCTAAGGGAGAGATGTTTAAAAGCTACTTATCCGCAATCTGCATTGGCTTCTTTGGGTATGGCCCAAATTCCAAGAAAGATTCAGCCCAATTTGAATGTGGGAAAAGTTCATAACTTTGGTATATTGTTTGTACCAATTTACAAATCAGGTCCAAAGTTTAAAAATGCAAAATTCAGGTTTTGGTATAATTAATTAAAAATATTTATTAATTAAATGTAACAAAGTCACAATTATACGATTAATGATCACAGATTCATAATTATTGGTCACAAATTTATTTACCGATCACATATCATCGATTAATTGGTCACGTATCATTTCATGGTTACAAATCAATTATTTCGAGGTCACAAATCATTCAAATTACAGGTCACATTTTATTTATGGGTCACATATCACAGTTTATTGGTGACAAATTATTTTGTAGTCACGGACACCTAATTCTTTGTCACAAATCAACCAAATAATTGGTGACAAACGTCCAAATAGTTGGTCACAGACAGGGAATTGTTGGTCATGGACACCCCCACACTTGGCCAACCAAAATCAATACAATCACCATTGCCTTGCGACCACCGGTCAGCATCGCTGCCGCGCCGCTGCCACCACCACCACCATTTCTGCAAACACCACTGCACTTACCACCACACGAACCAGTCGCCAGACTTGCCTACCACCGCCTTTATCATGCCTAGATCCATCGCACCACTATCACCATCGTCGACCGCCACCGCCACCACCACCTGCACCTCCAACGAAAACCACCACCAAATCGAAAAACCAAAAACCCCTCCACCCCCAAAATTGCAGATCGAACCACTACACCACCACAAGCGCCGCCGCCACCTCCACAGTCAAACCTCCACTAACACCACAAAAAAAATCACTTAGATCACCACTACAACACTTAGATTTGAAGGCACAAAGGCGATCTTCAAGCAAAGTCACTGTAAAAATTGCAGATCAAACCACTACACCACCATTAGCGCCGTCGCCACGTCCACGGTCAAACCACCACTAACACCCAAAAAACATCACTCAAATCGCCACTACAACGCTCATATTTGAAGGCAAAAAGGTGATCTTTGAGCAAAGTCACTGTAATGTGTTGTTATGCTAGTCGAATGCACAAAGGCGCCGGAAGAACAAAGGAGATCGTCGAATGCCGACGTCATGCTGCAGTCACTGTCGGTTGGCGTCTCCGGTGCGGCATCCCCTCTGGTTNAAATGCAAAATTCAGGTTTTGGTATAATTAATTAAAAATATTTATTAATTAAATGTAACAAAGTCACAATTATACGATTAATGATCACAGATTCATAATTATTGGTCACAAATTTATTTACCGATCACATATCATCGATTAATTGGTCACGTATCATTTCATGGTTACAAATCAATTATTTCGAGGTCACAAATCATTCAAATTACAGGTCACATTTTATTTATGGGTCACATATCACAGTTTATTGGTGACAAATTATTTTGTAGTCACGGACACCTAATTCTTTGTCACAAATCAACCAAATAATTGGTGACAAACGTCCAAATAGTTGGTCACAGACAGGGAATTGTTGGTCATGGACACCCCCACCCTTGGCCAACCAAAATCAATACAATCACCATTGCCTTGCGACCACCGATCAGCATCACTGCCGCGCCGCCGCCACCACCACCACCATTTCTGCAAACACCACTGCACTTACCACCACACGAACCAGTCGCCAGACTTGCCTACCACCGCCTTTATCATGCCTAGATCCATCGCACCACTATCACCATCGTCGACCGCCACCGCCGCCACCACCTGCACCTCCAACGAAAACCACCACCAAATCGAAAAACCAAAAACCCCTCCACCCCCAAAATTGCAGATCGAACCACTACACCACCACAAGCGCCGCCGCCACCTCCACAGTCAAACCTCCACTAACACCACAAAAAAATCACTTAGATCACCACTACAACACTTAGATTTGAAGGCACAAAGGCGATCTTCAAGCAAAGTCACTGTAAAAATTGCAAATCAAACCACTACACCACCATTAGCGCCGTCGCCACGTCCACGGTCAAACCACCACTAACACCCAAAAAACATCACTCAGATTGCCACTACAACGCTCATATTTGAAGGCAAAAAGGTGATCTTTGAGCAAAGTCACTGTAATGTGTTGTTATGCTAGTCGAATGCACAAAGGCGCCGAAAGAACAAAGGAGATCGTCGAATGCCGACGTCATGCTGCAGTCACTGTCGGTTGGCGTCTCCGGTGCGGCATCCCCTCTGGTTGTGATATGGTAGTAAAGAAGAAGAGAGAGGGGAGGGGGGTGTAAAGGGAGGGAAGGGGAAGTACCGAAATAATTATAGGTCATGGAGAGGTGGGGCTGGGGGTGATTGGGGTTTTGATAAAATGAATTAGGGTTTTAATATGTGGGGGGTTTAATTTTTGATGGAAACCTGATTAATGCATTATTCAACTTTAAACTTGATTTTAGAATTGTGTTTTTTAAACACCTGATTTTTTGTAATTTCCTCTTTGAATAAACTGACTGAAGCCCGATAATTTTATTTTATTTTCTTTTTAGAGAGAAAGTTTAAATTTAGGGTTTGTATGAAAAAAATAAATTATTGATAATTGAATTACCAAAAATTTATGGGCATTTGAAAAAATGTCCAGTTTTAAATATGTCAATTAAAAAAGTCCACTTTTGATCATCTTTGCAAAAATGGCCAAATTTGATATCAAATTCTCTATTTTACCTTTAATGAAAGAATAAATAATTTTATATTGCACACATCAAGTCACAATTAATGTTAGACACAAAAATGTTGAGAATAATATTTAAAGTGTAGAGAAATGTCATATTCGAAATAAAATGTCATTCTAGACATTTAATATGTTGAGAACAACGTTTCAAATGTCGAGAACATTTAATATTATCATTTGACATGTGTACTTTTAAAATATAAACGGATTTAGATATCGAGAACGACATTTGAAATGTCGAGAACATCATTTTAATGTAACTTCTCATGGAAGCTACCCAGGAGTACTCTAGTCCAAATAATTGCAAAAATGGACATTGAAAAATTTGGATATTTTTGCAAATGACTATGTCAAAATGGACTTTTTTTGTAATTTCCTCAAAATTTATTTGCATGAAAAATATAACTTAAATGTGTTTGATTAGTCTGATTTTCAACTTAAAAAATGTTATATTTGTCCATCTTTTATTGATAGGTAGATGAGAGAAAGAGAAGTAGATGAGAGAGAAAGATAATTGCTTGGAAAAGAAAAAAAATTACCCCTCCCTTTAAAAAATATTTTTCTTGATTTTGATGAAAATATGATTACACAACTTTTGAATTAATATTTTTTCATGAAAATGACATTTGAAATGCACAAGCTGTATTCAACCAAAATCCACTTCTTGTCGGGTTTGGATTTCACGTCAAAAATCATCAAGAGTTTTCTTTTACTCAAATAGCCCTCAGCTATGTGTGCCTCGTTCGAAGTGTTTGATTGCTTTCCATAACTTGTAGTTGAATTACGTTTACTCTGCAACTTTTCGCAATCTCTCTTGATTTGTCCTTTCTTGCAATAAAAACAAATTAGATTTCTATAACTCGCCCTCGACTTACCTCTTTGCCAATCACCATAAACCACAATAGCTTCTTTACCTCTGGACTCAGCTCTAACCAGATGCTTCATCTTCTCCTTAGAGAACAAGGCATCATACAGGTTTTCAATGATGAGTGTATCACGAATGTACAAATTTTGTTCGTAAACAACGAAAATGAAGTAGGCAATGAATACAACAGGATCAAGGTCAAGTCCTCTTCATCATATTTTACTCTAATATTTTCGAATTAGCAATGATCTACTTGAACACGATCAGATGATCTTCCAAATATCCCCCTTCTACTATGAGATTAGAATGTAGTATCTGCTTCAGATGCAACTTGCTTGTCAAACTTTTGGTCATCCACAGTTTCTTCAACTTCAACCACAATGCAACAGTCATCTTCTCTTTCAAAATGTCCTGAAGAATGCTAGATAAATAAAGATGAATATGTGAAAGTGCATTCCGATCCTTTCGTTGCTTCTCCCCTGTTGTCCAAGTTGTGGGCATCTTGTCAAATCCAAACAACGCATCATTCAAATTCATCTGCACTAATAAAGCTCGCATCTTCACTAACCACAATAAAATTCTTGTACTGCGGTCCAAAATAAATTTCATACTTCATGACTGTCATAGATAACAAAAAACCTTAAGCAAATTTCTCAACCAATAGCTCTGATATCACTTGATATTAATAAGGAAGATACTAGAATCGCTCTGATATCTCTTGTTACGAAACGAAGAGGTTATATGACACAATATAAATAATTGGTCATGCAAATAAAAATAAGATTAAAGCAAGAAGAGAGATTGGCAAAGAAACGAGTAATTTTATTAATTGACAAACAGTGGAGAGAAAAATACAATTTCACCAATTTTAATAAATTGAACGAAGAGTTTATATTTTATAGGAGACGTGTCAAAACTCTAGAAGTAACCTAAAAAAATGAAAACTAGGTCGAAATACGTGTGATACCGACATAAAGTGAAAAACACGGACGACTCTATCGCTCGAGCTCAGTCTAACGGCAAGCGATATCTCCCTGCTCCAAAAAGTTTCCCTACTGCTCGAGTGGTCAGCTAGCAATAGACTAGTGAAAATTCGACTTTTCTTCTTGATCTATAATTTTGATCTTTTCATGACCACTTCAACTAGGTCTTCACGCATTACAAAAAAATCAATCTCTGTTCCTTCGCAATTGCATCATCTAGGAAGAGGTGCATATTTGAGAAGTTCCAAAACGACGACGAAAAATTGGAGTAAAAATGTAAGGCATCGGAGGTCGTTTCGACAATGGCCGAATACATAGAAATTGATAACTGTGAGTGCGTGTGGGGTTGACCGGAGCTTCGTAGGAATATCCTCCATTGCCTTCCTTGCGCTAACATTCATTGCCAGCCTTTACTTGTTTGCCTATTATCAGAACTGTCCCAATATTGTTGACCTTTACTTTAATTTGGCCATCGGAGAAGTAAGAAAATATATAAACATGACAATTAATTTATTTAAGTCTTTTAACTTAAATATATCGAAGGTGGAAATTAGGAAAGTAAAAGTTAAAATATTGCATTAGTTTAAGACATCAACCACTTAAAATTGCCTTCAATTGAACTAAAATTATGATGTTAATTAATATGATGTACTATGAAATGTTCAAGAATATATCTCCCAGCCCTTTGTGATAAACAAAAGTCAAACTCCCACAATGCCATGACGGAGCTTTTAAGTAGTGATGGCACCGTTCCTGTTCTAGTAACAGCAATATTTGTTGAAGCCCTTGCACCTGGAATTCTTTGTTTTACTTCATAATTCTTTTCAATTATTGTGAGAGCAAAATTCTTGAACTATACAATCTCTCTACACGGACATGGGGTTAATAATGATAGCCTTATTTCTAGGCTGATAAAGCACTATTAAAAAAAAGCCACAAAATCTGACTTACAATAAAGGAATGAATGACAAAACCTGATTGGTCTCAGAAGTGACACCCACTAACCTAGAAATCCCTCCCCCAGATTAAGAGAGTTTTTCCTCACCAAATTGAAATCCACACAATATTTTAACCTGGCCTTACCATCTCTGACCTCAACTCAGCAGAAGGTGTTGCCGCCACTCCAGTAGCAAGTACGTTGATTTTTTTGCCTGAAGACGGTTCGAATTCTCCGATCGTACTTGAACCGAAGGTTTAGCCTTTGCTCTGACTGCACTTTGGAACATGGTTGGGTTGTCGCTCGTTTCACCATCTCCGGTAGCCTACTAAATCAGCACCACAAGCCTTTCTATCTCCCATCATTTTCAACGAATTTTCTTTGCAGAAGTATATATGGAAATCGCCCCCATTTCACAGCTCTGTGAAAAAAGTTTGCTTGAAATGCCATTTTCATATATCTCTGAAATTCAAGAAAGTAAAATCACATTCACACTTGAGTATAGGACGATGTATGTTCTCCATGTTGTAAAAGGATTAGTCCTTTAAAATGGATATTTCTTCTATTGGTCCTGTTTTGTCATTTGAAGTGCAGGACTTATGAATGTAAAATAAATCTATTGTGTTGCACATGATAGCATCTACGAGAATGACTTGAAATCAACCCAAAACTCCTTCTCAATCTTATTTCGAAGTGTTGTTTTCATACTGTTTAACAAACTACTTTAAGGAGGTCTTCGAATGTACATACCTATCAAAGAATGCATTATGCTCTGTCTTCTTTAAGTTGTTGACATTCCTACCAAAAAAGTGATCCTCAAATAACAATGCACTCAATGTCCTCTATTCTCATATAGTCCAGACAACCTAGTATCGTCTTGCAAGCCATACGTATCAATCATTGCAACCCAACCTTCTACAAATTCTTGAACAAATTGCGAATCGTAAACCAATTTGTGTATAGCCCCAAATATCAAAGCTTTATAGTCGTGGTATCCAAACTTTTTAGGCAATTTCTTTAGAATATGTCACACATACTATCCATGTTTTGTGTTTAGAAAAACGAGCTGGATTGCATTTGCATGGCCCTATCCTAATCGATTATTATTCCAAGCAATATCGACTGTTCATAATGATTGAATCTAACAAATGAGGTAAACGACATATCATACTTATTTGTGACGTAAGTGGTATCAAATATGACAACATCGCCTAACTCCCTATATGTTTGTCTATAGCGATTATCTACCCAAAACACATTTTTCGACCACGATTCATCGTCCAAATCAATGCTAAAGTAAAACCCTGAACATTGTGCTTGCATTTTCGAAAAGTAAGATTGTATTACTATAGCATCTCCCTCTCCGAGCCTTAATCGCCTAATTTCTACAATGTAATTTCGGCAATCTTTTTCCACACAACTCATGTTCTTGTAACCCCTTGCTTTTATAACTGAAGAATTGTAACTTTTATGCACCGGAATGCCTGCCAAATCATTCACTTGAAGCTTGCATTTCACGTGTGCATTAAGTTTTCTGTTGCATTGATATAATCTAGATTTCGAAGGACTAGTGTCATGATTGTGCTCGAGGTGAACTGTGTTAATTCTCCAAGCTCCATAAATATCTGAAGATGTAGAGATTCTGGCTTTACAACCCATCTGAATTGTTGGTCGCAGCTTTAAAGAACAACTAGTGTTACCGATTCTTCGACCTTTACGGCTGCATGTCAGTGTCACATATCTCAGCTCTCCATCATCTCCCCTTTTCGAATTTCATTTCTTCATCGAAAAACCAATAGTATAAGCATATTTCTGTAGAAATCGAGCATATCTTTTAATTCCTTAAACTGCATATCGACAACAGGCTCAATCACTCTATCTCCCATTGAAGTTTCAAATTCCACTGTGTTAACAGAGTCTGGAGCATTCTCATTAGGAGATTCCACCAAAACATTTTCATGCTCGTTTTGCACTTTGTCCATTATTTTCACCGTCCAACAAATTTCAATTGATTATCCCAAATTTCTCCAACAGCATTTACCACATATGAAGAGTTACATTCATCCAATTATCCATAGAACTTATTGAATCCAAAATTGTCACTAAGTGCATATGGTATTCGAATAATTACAACATAACGGCTCATAAATCAACAGCGGCACATAATTGATCTTCAGTTAGCAAGGTTTATTTATAACATTAAAAAATAGAGCATAAAACTATCCTAGGGTTTAAGTACAACATAAGTGATCAGAGCAAATAAAATTATCGTATGGTTGAACGAAATTAGAAGAACACTTAATAAATAGGCACCACAGTCTATGGAAGAGAAGAATCTTGGCTAGATAGGGCAGCACAGCTATGGAGATCAATGCTGTTGAAAGTTAGCGAAGCCTGGAGAGTTGTGTTCGGATATCGACCATCTTGGCTAGACAGGGCACCTCCATTGGAACAATTTGACGGGACTTTCAGTTTCTATTTTGGGGAAAAATGAAGAAGGTAGGTTTTTCTCTTTCTTTTTCGGGACTTTGAGGAGAGCTTTATCTTTCCTTGGTAAATGCATTTTGTTTTATGAATGAACAACAATTACGTTTCTTCCCATTTCTCTCAAAAATGGTTAAATAGTCATGCCACACGGGATTTTTTAAAACCCTGTCACATGGGTTGTCAATGACCCTGTCTGAATAGATTGATTGTGAACTATATATATTTGAGAGAAGTGGATGCAACACATATAAAGTAATATGTATCAGATGTTACTATAGGACTATTTCAATTCAAACTTTCCATATGCTAAATATTGGTAACATAATTTACTCAAATTGATGTGTCACATTAGTGTATGAAATCTGTAACGTCAAGGATGTAACATATCAGAAAATAGCATATATAAAGAAAATCATACATCAAGTATTCTTCGAAAAAAATATGTAACAGTATTTTTGAAATATGCGCTTATATATAATTTTTTTCCAACAAAACAAAGCATACACAAGCAATGGGCTTAAGAACTTGGGCCTCACTAGTCTTTTATGTGCACTGGATTCCATCTAATTGTCCCCTATCTTAAAGCAGGGATATTAGACGATTAAGAATACAACTTAGCCCTCTTTGAATCGCTCATTTTACGGGATTCATAACTTTTTAACTATACATCTCATCAATTTTTATCAAAATTTACTAAAAATCTAAGTCACTGTTTGGCTCAGATTTTAATTAGATTTTAATCCGAGTCAAATTCAAACAATCAATATTAATCACATCTTTCATAGGTTCTACAAAATTCCAACCACATATCTCAAAAATTTATATCAAAATCTATTAAAAATCTAATTTTAATCCCCACCAAACCACCTATTAATCCCTCGCCAAATAGGGTGTTAGCACTTGATGTCAAACATTTGTTTATACAAATTGGTTTTGAACAACTAAGTCTTGGCCTAAAATGTCTAGACCAAGATTCCCTATGGAATCTCTTGTTTGATAGTGATTTAATCTAAGTGAAAGTCATCAACTAATTTTAATCACATATTTTATAGATTTTACAAATTTTTAATCCACATTTCATAATCTTTAAAAAAATAAATAAATTAAACCCCACCAAACAAGGGCTAAGTCAGAAAGCAGAGAAAAGGCGAGTACATATATATATGGGCACTTTGCTACCTTTACTTCACAAAACATTAATCAACTCCCCATTTTTAAAGAATGGATTTTGTAACAAGTGATATCTTTTTCTAACATTGTGATCAAAATGTTTAAAAAAAAGGGGAAGAGGGGGCCTCTTTGGGAGGGGGATTCATAAGCAAAATCACTTTATTAGAAGAATATACAATTAAAAATTACTTTGAAAAAAATAAATTTTAGAGATTGAGATTCAAGAGTTAATTTAATTAATAGTTATTGAATTTTTCTATAGGTCATTACATGTTCCTCGATATTTAAAAAATTACTCGTTGTTCACTGAACTTTGATATAGATTTTATCGAATCATTTATGTCTTAAATGACAAATGCGTCATCTTTGCATAAGTAGTTTTCAAGAACTTATTCTAATTGCCTATGAAAATTGAAGTTCAAGAAGAGTAGCTGTCTGTCCATTAGTGTGGTTGTAACTTCTTTTTTTTCCTTTCCCTTTAATATAAATAAGGGTACGTTTGATTGCAGTTATTTTTCATAGAAAATATCAATTTTCCACCCAAATTCTTACTTTGTAGTGTTTGATTTCTATTTTTTTTTCATTGAAAATATTTTTCAACTTTTGAAAATATACTTTTTTTTAAGGAAAATATTTTCTTTGGGGGTAGATTTTTATTTTCCTAAAAACAAGAAAAACATTTTCTCTTTTAGATAATATTTTTTTATGCCAATCAAACACATTCTAATTATTTTACTTTGCGAAAAGTGAGTCATGGAAGACTCATATGTTGGCTATCGCGGGTGGAATCGGACTCAGGTGACAGAAAGAAAACCACAATACACAGACCAATCATGTTCCATGAGTATGGACCTGATTCTAAATGGGTGTACATGTTAACAGCCCATGTGGATGCAAAACCATTAGGTAAAAAAAATCCCATTGTCCAAAGTGAAAATTACACCGTCCCAGGTGTTTAGAGATTATGATACAAATATCAAGTGAGAAAATTTTTTATGCACATGTCAGGTATGCCAAACCCTAATTAATTCACTCACCCCTTCATTCACCTCACTCTCTCTCTTTCTCTCTCTTCCTCTTCTCACCCTCGCTACACCACCTCCATTCGTAGCACTAGATCGTTGCTTCCCTCAGATCTAGCACATTTTCCCCATCTTCCCATTCAACAGAGGCTGGCGACGAATGCTGTCGAAAGTTCGTAGCACAGATGTCGCTTCCCCGTCTTCTGACAGTGAATGGCGAACTACCTCCACTCCCATCAACCGCTTTTCCGATGTTTGTGGCTAAGAGTACACAAAGTTTGTGATTATATGTAGTTTATGTGTTGTGATTTGAGGCGGTGGTGGTCGTGGTGGTGCCGATCGACGTATTTGGAGATTTTTTTTTGGGAATTTGAGGCTGTGGCAGTGTTTTCATTGGATGTGATGGTGGCTGTAATTTTTGGCGACGGTGGTGGATCTAACGGTTGGCTGTTATTTTTGTTATTGGTGGCGGCGATGGTGAATCTAACAGTTGGGGCGATTTTTGTTGAATTTGGTTATTGTGACGGTTTCCCGCAGTGGTCCTGATTTTTGTTGGCGTCGGTGATGGGGTGAGGGTGGTTGCAAATGGTCGTGATGGCAGTGGCGGTACGATAGTATTGGTGGTAGTGGTCTATGACCATATGTGACCAACCATTTAGTTATCTGTGACCACGTGACCTAAAAATTTGGTAATCTGTAACCGTGACGGTAGTGGCAGTACGATAGTGTTGGTGGTGGTGGTCAGTGACCACTATTTGAAGTATGTGACCAATCATTTAATTATTTGTGACCGTGTAACCTAAAAATTTGATAATCTGTGACTAATTAACGTGATTTCAAAATAATTTTTAATCTATAAATTTTTAGATATGTGATCAAAGAAATAAATTGTGACCTATTAAACTTTTGATTTGTGACCTCAAAATAATGTGACTAATTAATTTAACGATTTGTGATCTATAAAACTTTTGATTTGTGACCTTAAAATAATATTTGACTAATTAATTTGACAATTTGTGACCAATAAATAAAATGTGACCTATAATGATATCTCTGTGACATCATTATTTTTAATTAATTAAATATATACCTGATTTTTGAATTTTTAAACAATCTAACTCATTATTGAATTGGTATAAAGAATACCCCTGAATTATGAACTTTTTCCTTATCCAAAAACATAAAAACTTTCAAGTTTATCCAGCGCAGAATTGGTATAAAGAATACCCCTGAATTATGAACTTTTTCCTTATCCAAAAACATAAAAACTTTCAAGTTTATCCAGCGCACTCGAAGGGTAGCGACTGCGATTTCCCCATTATAAAAAATAAAAATAAAAATAATACACATGTTACATAATTTTCAGGAAAATTGCACAGGAGTCCTCCTTTTTTTTTTCTTTTTTTTTTTTGAAAAATATACTCATTTGAATCTCCTATAGGTCATAAGGATAAAACAGTAAATTGCACTAACACTTGATATTAGGTTTATAGGTCATCATTAGGATAAAACAGTAAATTGCACTAAGGGTCTCTAACCTTTCAAAAAAGTGCATGAAGTTCCAAACCTTTTATTTTTGCAGTCAAACGGTCATACCTTTAAATTAATATGCAGCATAAGGTTCCTTCAAAGGTTTTCACCCAAAATACAGTCGTATGACCCAGAAATCATCCATGAGTCCAAAACTTGATCGATTCAAATAAAGGCAAACATATTTTTTCATATTATTACGTTTAAAATGATTAAAAATGAGAGGAAAAATATAAAATAAGAAAAGAATAAGAACCCCAAATGAAAAAAGGTTTTGCTACTTGTACATTAAAATTGTACATAAAGGGCTACATAATATGATATGAAATAAAAATATTGAATGAAAAAATTGATGTGTTTTAAACTGACAAATAATTAAGTGCCATACGACATTATATAACCACTGATGTATATGTAGCAAGATATAATGAGAAATATCCCATGGAAACAAGAGATCAAACCTGTATTAATAAAAATATGAGATTGAAGATTCAATTTTTGTGCATTTAGCCCCTGTTTGGCCGCCATTTTGTGGAAAAATTAATGTATGTAATATTTTTTTTTTTGTAAAAAATGAGTGTTTGAAAAAGAAGGAAAAGAAGGAAAATTTTTATATTTATGTGTAATATTATTTTATGAAAGATTATGTGGTAAAAAATAAAAGAGAAATAAATAAAATGTAATGAAATGAAAATTAATGGGACCAAATAGGGCTTATTTACTTATGGACATAACTCCAAAGAAGTATTTCCATAATATTAAAACCAACATTAATGTCCCCAAAGTCTAACCCCATAGTATCAATAATTTACTCTTTTTTATTTTTAATAATCTTGTTTTGGATAGTTGTACTTGACTTTTTACGTCAAGGCAAACGAATACACTAGAGGGTTGTCCACCTAGAGTCCAATGTAGGTCCTTCAGAAATCAGTACCTAAAGTCACGCCCAAATTTACGACTGCAAATGGTCCCATCAGTTACAATATATTTGACAATCATTATTTAAAAAAAAAAAAAAAAATTTAAATAGTAATTTTTCAAAATATTTGTGATAAAAAAGTAGAAAAAATATTTAAATTGAAGTGTATAATATTATTTTATTGTGTGAAAGTATAGTTAAAAATGAGTATATAAAAAGAAAAAAAGTTTGAAAATAATAATTGTCAAACAGGGACTTACGTGGCTTGAAAAATAAATTTTAGAAAGTACATTTTAAAGAATTTGTATCAAGTAGGAACTACAAATGAGAAATATGGGTTGACGTGATCGATACTATCATAGTACTAATTAGGTAAATCGTTGTTTGCGTCAATAATCTTGCAAAAAGGAGTGCAATTTGATTTAAAGATGTGATTGAAACTCAAAACTTTATCTCTCTTTATAAATTCTCTAATTTAAAAGATTTTATATGACACTCGTTTCATTAGTCAACTTGAAAATTCTCGTTGGCAACTTGACTAACAAGCCTCTGTAAGGCCCTAGCTCTACTTCGACTTCCTACTTTGTCAGGCAGTTTTTTCATGATTTTTAAGATATTTATTCATACACGAAAATTAATGTTACCCAATCAAGGAGATTTTCTTATTCGTACTCTTACTAAAGTAGAAAAATTATAAATTCATTTTATACTTGTTAGTTTCTACCTTCCTCATACATATGATTTATTCCTTCTTTTCTTAAGAGAAATATTGGAAACTAACATAAAGTCGAAGAGAATCGCTTTTTGTTTTCAAGCATTTTGATTTTCTGTGTTGGTCTTTGATACGGATGAAATTATTTTTCATTTCCTTTTCTATGCTTACTTTTACAATAGCGTGATTATGTAATTAACCATACAAGGTTAAGGATTTGAGTTTGAGTCATATGAAGGATTAAAATTGAAATTAGAAAAAAATAATGTCCGCACTAACAAATATCAAAAGATTGATCAATAATTACCTAAGGCATGTGAATGTAGCACATGTTAATGGACATAAAAAGGACCATTGGTTAGGAAACAAATATTTCGTGGCGATTCCACTTACTTTTGAAAATGAAAAATAATTAATAAATATATTTAACTTACTTTTTATTATTTTATATTGAGATTTTCTTCTACAACTCGACAAGTAAGCTGCGTAAACGTAACAAAATTATTTATGAAAAGCAAAAAAGAAAATTTGTGAATAAAGCATAAAGCTTAAAGTTTAATTATTAGATTAAAGTCTTATTATTGTAATTAAATATTAATATATCATAAAAATTCACTTAAAATAAAGAAAATATATGTTTGTAAATAGTATCTCATCCTTAATCAATCTCCATAATTTTGGCTTAATCTATGTACCAACATGTGGACATATATTTCACTTCAAATTATTCTTCATCGACTAGAGTTGGAAAATAAAATTTAAATTTGTAAAATTTGATACGTGAGGTATGATGTGCTAGAGAATTTAGATAGTTTTCGTCGTTCGGCTAATTAAGAACTTGGTTAGTCAGCAAACTTTCAAAATGTGTCATTTTAGCCATCAATCTTTTTAAGTAGATGGTCATCAAACTTACAGAATTATTTAAGTTAAATCATCGATAACATATCGGTTGCTTAATTTAACGAATTTGGTAATTTGTCTAATGGTGATGCTTATATTGCAAAGGGAAATGATAACATGACTAAAAATTAACCAACTTAATATTCAAAATTGAGTAGATTTTAATGAATAAACTGCTGAATTAAAATTAAATTAAAAGAGCTGCTACCAAATCAAAATTGAGACCATAAATATCTTTCTTAGCTTTATTAAAAATGATGACTACATTCATTGATCATCCGCGCTAAAAACAGTTTGATGACTGAACCGATACAAATTTCAAAGTTTAGTTTGCAAAGGAAGCGTCAATTATAATAAAAGATTGAGAACCAAATTATTACTGGAGCAATAGGTTGGGGGTAAATAGAAAAATTTTCAATTCCTTCAGTGATCTCCCAACTCTTCTAGCGTGTCTTCTCTCTCTGGCAGAACTCTCGTTCTTTGCCATCTTAAAAGTTAAACCTCTCTCTCTCTCTCTCTCTATTTATGTGTGAAATTGTGTAAAATTATAACACACTAGGGGAGTTGAAAGGGTCACCTAATCCAATGCTCATTGCTTTATTTGCACATTATTCTCTGAGAACTCACAAATACACATAATACAAAGACAGATATTAAGCTGCCGAATTTAACTCATTGGGGGCTCTCTAAATGATTTAATCTTGAAGCCTTTGATGCACTGTTTCCTCCTTGAATCACACATTTTCGCTTCTGGGTCTACAAGATGGCGACTTCAGAAATATCTCTGGTAGACTTAGAATGCGGCGGTGGCGGTGGCGGCGGAGGAGGAGACGGCGGCGAGGAGGAGGAGGGTAACGTTTTTTTCTCCGACGCCGATGAGGGCTCTTGTTACTCTCAGTTTTACTTCACGGTTGATGGGGATGGCTCTTATGATGATTACAGCATTGCCTGTGGCTCTGAGTGCGGTGAGATTTTGGAAGACGAGGTTTTGGATTCTAGGAGGGCTTCATCAGTGGCCGATTCTGATTCTTCTGATTGTTCAGTGGATATAGAAAATGGTGGGATTGGAGAAATTAAGGTGCATTTCGAGAAGGTTGAGAGAGATTGTAGGATTTGCCATTTGAGTTTAGTGAGCAGTAGCCCTGAATCTGGTGTTGCCATTGAGTTGGGGTGTTCTTGTAAGGATGATTTGGCTGCTGCTCATAAGCATTGTGCAGAGACTTGGTTCAAAATTAAAGGGAACAAGTGAGTAAACCAGAATCTTGAGTTTTTCTTCTTCTTCTTCTTAATTTTTTTGATCGTGTGAATTATGTTTTGCATTTAAAGGTTTATTTGTATAATACTAGACTCCATGTCCATGCCTCTCTAGATTTCTTCAGTTAGTCCTTGAAGAGTCTAGCCTAATCAGAATGTACACTTACCCTGAACTGCAAATCGACCTAATATTCCTTTAAATTCACAGTGAAACACGGTAAATCTGTGTGTGATTGTTATTTTTTACTTATTTATTTTTTCCGTTTAGTTTTTTGCGATCATAAATGTGGATTAGAACTAAATCCATAAGTGTTTTTATTGGTTTCATGGCTTACATTTGTTTGACTTTTATTCTCTGCATTGTGTCCCCGTTTAATTTCCTTTTCTATTTTGGAGTTGTTGGGATGATTATTGTATTGAGGGGGCATTTCACTTATGACGATAATGAGTATTTTATGGATACCTTACAAGTTTGGTTTCTTTGATAATACAGATACCAAAGTTTAGTGAAAAGGAAAGGTAAAGAAGTTTGTGTTGTTATTGAGGTGATAGCAAAAGGTAAAGCAAAAGAATAAAGCAGTTGGAAGGATTGCTTAAATTTCTAACTACACCGACGATTCCTTTCTATTATATCCTCTTATGAATTTTATCTGCTACCTCATTCTTGAGATTCTCTTTCTTTCTTTACCTAAGTGGTGATTTTTATATATTCAGTTCTTTTTCTGCGAAAAGATTATTTTTCTCTGTTCCTGCTTTTTGAATATTTTGTTGTGATTTTCTTATGATTTTGAATTGATGCTGAATCTACTTGGCAATATTCATACAAGTATTGTCACTTGTTATGCACATGATGTTCCGTACATGGGATGTTATCTATTAATCAAGTAAAGCAATATGACTTTAGTTGGTCTATTACACTCTAGAAATCTATTAAACATGTGGCACATCAGCAAATTTTCTTTCCTTCCCTACGACAGTTGGCATGTGGTTTAATTAGTCTTTACTCTCCATACCTTTATATACCAAAATTATGTGTACAAAGTGCCTATGTAGTTAATGATAAGAAACTTGAATACGTAATGATATAATTTGCCGACCTCGTGAAGGAAATCCACTCCTCCTTGGGAACCATATCAATATAAAGCTAGTTGAGATCCACTGAGATGATAAAGTATGTTGTCAAACCGGGCTATGGACAATACGAAGTTCATCTATTCAAGAATGGGAAAAGGAGGAGGTATGGAGTTCAGTATCTTCATAAGTGATAATCTTGCCTCCTACCTAGGATGCACAAAAACTTAAAAGACTCAAATGTTCCGAAACTCAAAAATAGTTTTCCATTTTTAAATGAAATTAAGAAACTCTATGGAAACTTTTAGGAAATTTTGCGTGTAAATATTTAGAACTTTTACCAAAACAAAGAACTTAATTATGGGCTCTAACAAAAAATTAGCTTCATTACAGGCTTCAGTTACTATACTAAAAGAAATGTAATGTTAAATTTTAACATAAACCTAGATTTTCCAATTCTAGCGTCGGCCGTCCTTGGTAGATTTATCAATTCCATGAAAAAGTCGTGCGTTTCATTCGACCAGATTTTACATATGAATTCATTTAGGATGACAATGATTTATGTTGAAATGTTTTAATTAGATTAGATAGATCATGGTATTTTTGTTATTTAATTTATATTATATATTTTTTTGAAGTTAAATATTGAATTTATAAAATAAATTAATAATTTTCATATTACGAATATGTAGCATTTGTGTCCTACTTTTTACTTCCAAATTTCTTACTGATACTCTTCTTTGCCAGAACTTGCGAAATATGCAATTCAATTGCATGCAACGTTGTTGGCCCAAATAATACTGAGGGAGCACAGCAAACAAATGAAACCAATGCGGTTGGAACAAATACATTATCAACTCCAGCATCCCTTGCTACCGGCAGTCGAAGTTGCTTAAATGGTCATCGGCTTTTGAATTTTCTTCTTGCTTG
>NC_036253.1:14146588-14152948 GCF_002742605.1 Olea europaea var. sylvestris | reverse complement strand
CAAAAAAAAAAAAAAAAAAAAAAAAAAAAAATTACGACTAATATGCAATATGCATATTCATTGGTTAGCTGTGACATTTCTCTATGTTACTTTTTGAATTTATGGGTTTTCCACTTGTTCTTAATGAATTCTGCTGCTATAAATCCTTCCACGTCCTTATAATCCATTTTCTAGATAGAAAACTGATTCAGAGAAACGGGAAAGAAGATTGTTGCAGGATTTTTACATTTTTTTTCCTGGAACTTTTTGAGATTTCAATTTTATATTAGGCACACTTTAATGGTTACAGTCTGTATCTTTTGCTAAAGGCAAATGATATAACAATGGTTCATAAGGTGGGACATCAATTACTTCAAAGTAGTGTGCCAAAATGTGCTGGACTAAGCTCTTAAAGACTGGACTAACATGGCATATGTCGTGTTGTGGGAACGCTTGTCTCTACACCATTTCCAGGGCCTGCAGTACAACCAGACTGCAGCCCCACACGGTTCAACTTAATATATATATATATATATATATGAAAAAAAAATGAAAATTGTATGGCTCATCCACGAGAAACACCTAAAAGGAGGGTAGTGCAGACCTTACACCTCAATTCTAGTGAAGTGTGCATTGGCCTGGTTTCTCTTATTACACTGCTTTTACCATCACAAAGCTTTGCATGTTTTGTATAGTGCCCAAAAAAAAATTATTCCTCGTGACAAATTTTATGCACTTGGAAGAGATCTGGATGGAGAAAACAAGAAATAAAACACAGAGAGAGATGAAGAATAAGGTGAAAAATGACAATCAGTTATAAATAATCCTTTGATGATTGACATGGGAAGTTCAGAAAAGGCTAAACACATAATATATCAGATTATGAATCTTTGTTACTATTAGCTTCCAAGTTTGTGGCTTCATTGAGTGATTGCTGGGCATCATTTTCCATCCCAAGAGCAGAGAGGGAAGCTGCTTGAAGGTAAAAAGCAGTAGGCCAATCCGATGTTACCACCAGTGCTTGCATAGCATCTGCTAGAGCTTCATTAG
The DNA here is from genome assembly GCF_002742605.1 of Olea europaea var. sylvestris. Classification (NCBI taxonomy): domain Eukaryota; kingdom Viridiplantae; phylum Streptophyta; class Magnoliopsida; order Lamiales; family Oleaceae; genus Olea; species Olea europaea. The sequence continues at coordinate 14,151,919 of NC_036253.1, read as the reverse complement.
GCATCTCGCTCATCAAATAAGATAAGCAGCGACGAGCATAGACAGTCGGCGATACCATAGTCCCACCATCGATGAACTACACAAAAAACAACAATCGTTAGACCCTTTTCTACAATCACGTAAAAGTTCTTCGAATGAAATGAAGTAGAATTAATCTACTTTGCCAAAGGACTTTTGACATCCTCTTTGACAGGTGAGTAGGTGGATGGAAATGATTATTGAGTTTAAAATAGTCCAATGATAGAATGACACGTGGCATTATGTCAATATATCTGTCAAGAAGGTGGTCAATGTAGCATGATTGAACAAAGTATTGGAACATGACTTTATTATACTATACACTTATCTTTTACCAATCGCGGATTGACTCGAATGGACAGGTAACAGGTTACTAATGGGAAATGTAGATAGAGGACAGACCTGTGTGTAGCGATCAATCGCAGTTATGAAATCCTTGGCTAGAAAAGCAGCATCCCCTTGCTTCTTGTAATTCAAGGTCTCCTGCATCTGATTTGTCCACATTTGAAAAGATAGCTGCAAGAAGATATAATTCAAAAACTTGATTGTTGATGAAACTTTGAGTTTACCACTGAGCAAAGTAGAAGCAGGAACTCGAGAATTATCTCACACTTTTGAGAACTGATACAAATAATATCTGCTCAGAACACACCCTAAATTCTAGCTAAAGGCCAATAAATTTTTAATTCTGTAGGTGGAAATATCTTCCATAAATGGACATCCTCTGAAGCTTCAAAATGATACAGCCCGTCCCCTAGCTCTTGGTCCGCTCTTCTGATCATGGATTTCCTACTCGAGAGGAAAACTTTACTCTCATCTTTTTATGGTTGTCCCGCACAGAGATTCGAACCCCTAATATTAATCATTTATCCTATAGGATAGGCCTACTCCATCTCCACCAGACGTGTTCCAGGAGTAGCCTCAGAAAGGCATGGAAAAATAAGGCCGAAAAATAACTTTGTAAGATCAGAAAAAGGGTTCCTGAGATTGCCATGGATCTAGAAGAGGAAGATGCATACCTCATTTTCAATTCCTTCGTCATCCTTGTACCCAGCATTTTCAAGAAATTCATGTATGGCAGTAAGATCCATTCTCTGGCATGCTTCACCCATGGGCGTCAACAATAATTGTGGCGTCAAGTTGGCATTTCCATGTGAAATGCCCAGTAAAACATGAGATGGAACCTGATCGTCGCATCAATAAGAAAAATACTTATTCTCCGACCCACATTATAAAACCTCATTAGGGAGGATGCTATTCATTAATTTCTCCATAATTTGCAGGCACTAGAGCTTCAAGAGAGTGATGTCCATGATTTATTCATACCTCAGTTTCTTTCTGAATAGACACAAGAGAAGTGACAAGAATCTTAGCATTTGGCCTGTCTCGTGCTTCATATTGCAAACAACGGGTAGCTAATCGCACCAACTCAGTTCCGTCATCATTTGAAAAATGACCCTCCAGACAAGAATCCACGAGCATCGGAAAATTTTTGCCGCGAATAAGATCGAGTGCCTGAAAGAGACCGAGAGGCACAGCTCGAATTTAGATCCTCCCAAAGACTAACAGAACAATTCATTTGTGGAACGAACTAATAAAAATTAAGGTTAACCAAGCAGACTTACAAATTATTAATAAACATAATGTAATGAGAAGAAAACTTTTAATAGTGTCGAGTGGACAGATTGTATCTCTCATCAGCAAAAACCAGAAGATGCAAGATAAATTTTAAGTTGCACAAACCAATTTTTGTCAGTTGAGAACAATAGTATTGTAAGAACAAAAGCAACACCAAGTTCAAATATGATGTAGTTCATCATTGAGTGAACGCAAAAGGCTTAAACTTTAAATATTTTTATCCCAGAAAGAGTTTCAGTGTAAGATTTTAGTTCATTTCTAAGGTTATCATAGCGGGCTGTTAGAGTGATAACAGTTAACGTTTAGTGAATTAACACAAAGAATTGAAAAAGAAGCACATGCTAGCAGCGGGGTAAATTTCAGGGATTCGGTAGTTATTTCTTAAACAAATCAGTCTTTTTAATGAATTGCGAACTTACATGGCTTGGGGGTATATGCTTGCCACTTAGAAGATCTAGCAGCATAGTTCCAAAGCTGTAAACTACACTTTCTGGAGTCACTCTTCCTGCCAAAAATTGGAGACAAATTACCAAAAGTTAAACTTAAATAACTGCATAGATAATATCGTTTCATATTTGTACAAGTAGTTTATTGCATAACTTAATACAGTAGTTCAAGAAGAACACTAATTGGCGAGATAGCACATGTATGCAAATTACATGTGCAATTTTTCAAGCACCTTCTTAACCTCGATATCCAACATCGCGTGTATTGGGAGCTACATATGGCAATATTACGAGATCATAGAGAAAACACAATTATATACCAGTTCTCAAGTACTCTGGAGGAGTGAAAGCTAAGTTTGTACTGTAACTTTTGCCATCTCGACTATTCTTCATCAGGCCAAAGCAAGAGAGCCGAGGATTCCCATCCTGTAGACCAGTAAATGAACATAAGACCACAAAACATTCAGTTTTGGAAGGAAAATGCAAACTTATATAGAGCACATTTCACCTTATCAAACAAGACTCTGTAAGCATTAAGATCATGGTACAATGCCCGTCCTCGGCTACTGCAGTACTCCAGAGCTTGTGCTAAATACAAAGCCACCCTCAACCTCATTGCCCATTTCATGGGCTGCTTCTCCCCTATACCAATACAACCACTAAAATATATTAGAACACTATCCATACAAAATCAATTTGGCCTAGAAAGCACGACAAGTTTTCGTATCTCCAAGAACACATCACAAATGCAAATCAGGTCTCAGAATCAATACATATGTATACAAGATGAAATTTTGCCATTATTTTGTTTTAGGGATTAAGCCTTAATCCCTTTCTAAAGAAAGAATGCAATAAGAAAGTAAACAAAGTAAGCACATGAATTTCCACTAGGACCACTACCTATACAGTATGGTTTATTTGGAAAATATCCATGATCGAGATGCAATGTAAAATGCAGTAAAACGGTAATAGTGATATGTACAAAACTCACAATGAAATAAATGTTTTGCTAGAGTTTCGTTAGGCATAAACTCTGCCACCAGCAATCTCTCCTCTTCCTCATAGCAACATCCTATCAGATTTGCCAGTCGCTCACTTCTCAGGTTACCCACTGCCTTAGCCTCCTCCTATAATAACACACCAAAAAAAGTAACATAAAAACTCAAATTCAAACTAAGAAACTGATGTTGATCTCCTGATTAATAGAAAAGAGTAAATACTAACAAGGAATTGGCGAGAATCAGGCCAAGCGGACTTATTGAAGCGCTTAACAGCAATCAACTGATAATTTTCAAGCAATCCTTTGTAAACTACATTGGGAGCCTTCTCTCCATGCTCTGAAACAATGTTTTCAGAAGAAAAATCATTTGTAGCAGATTTCAGCTCCTCCCAGCTGAACTCTCTGAAGCATGGCAATTCATTTTTCTCCGCATTTTCTGTAACCAATTTACACAAAACCCAATAATTTAAGTTAATGATACAAAAATCTCTCCAAATATAACATGATACTTAAATGTCCCTACCCAGATCAGAGGACTGAAGAGCAGAGGGCTTGAGGTTAGAGTGCCACCAGCAGAATGAAAATTTGGAGCAACTTGCACCCATTTTAATGGCAACACAACACAAAGAAAGTAAAGCAATTAAAGAACACTCTCAACAAAACAAGTGTAGAAATGAAAGTTGATCAAAACTGAGGCATTGCATTAAAGTGAAGGAGTGGGATTTTGGTTTTCATATTTCAAGACAAGAGCATGCATTATATATGCGAGAATGAGTTTAATGTGTGTGGTGTATGGTATGATTTTCATATTAATAAACAGTAATACATGCGTGTGCTGCCTGCATATGTTATAAAAATAAAATAAAAAATAATAAAATAATAAAAAATCAAATCTTTCCAGTTTTTCCGGTTTAAGCTTTCGGCTTTATGCTGCCTTTCAACTTCCTCATCATTCTTCTTTGGTACCCCGCCACTCTCTCCATCTCATTTAGATGAAAAATTATCATTTGGTCCTTAATCTGTTGTCTCAATATAATTGCACATTTTAGTATTAGTGACATAATTGTCCAAGTTGTCGTAACACTTGCAAACTTTTAGTAACATAGTCAAGCTGGACAAAATATCTAATTTCATAAAATCATAGTTATTGGACCAAGCTTGACCATTGATCCAGTCAGAGCATCGGATTAGCGGGTTACTAATTCAATCTGTGGGTCATTGGTTCAATTGACGAGTCACTGAAGGCTCGAAAAGTAAAAGAAAACTTTTTTTTTTTTTTGGAAGTAAAAAGCCAATACATTTAAAAGTTAAAATAGATTCTAAATTAAAAATTCATCTATTGAAATATATAAATTCTAAAATTTTATCTTTTAAAAATTCAATATAAGATCTATACGTTTTTCATATTACTTGATCTTTTATTTCTATTTATCACAAGTTTATTTTGTCATAATTTAATGTGTATAGCCGGCAGATAAGGATAAGAAACGTTGAATCAACTTCAGTGGTTGTGTTGTAAGTCCATAAATTTTCTAAATTAATAAACAGTTAATTTTAGGACTCTTTCAAAATATTTTATTTACATGTTTCCTTATTTTAAAGCGAGGAAGACCAATTCTCAGTTGCATATCCATTTAAAATTTTTCCAAATCTTATTGCTATAGATTCACGCGCAAAAACATAAATTTATTTATATATTTCTATCTTCAAATTCTCTCTCACGTGTAAACTGTAATAAATTTTTGTTTATAATTGAACAACAAGATAACTCTTGATGTGAAGTTGTGATCAGTGAACACTTTCTCTTTTCCACTCAATATCTGATCGATTCCAATTAATGACAATATTTAAAACAGTTTCAAGACTTTTGGCAAGTCTTCGTATACTACCAAAAATGAAGAGGACTAACAACAAATTTTTGCTCTTGTTTTTTGTCGTATTTTTTCCTGGAAAGTCACAGTTGCTAGTTAGACGTCGTCAAAGTTCAGAATCCGTATGATTGAATTTCACGATATGAACATTTCTTTTAAAAGTTATGTCAGAAGCAATAAACCTATTAATATCATAATTCGAGCAAATTTAGATAGTTTTTCATGTACGAAAAGAGTTCGTGACACGTATGAGATAAATAAACGAACTTTATTCTTTGTATATATTCATTTAAGCATTTAATTCGAGCTTGTTGAGTTGTTGGGTTCTAAGGTGTAGGGATAGTTCGAGGAGTGCGGT
>NC_036253.1:14129810-14138999 GCF_002742605.1 Olea europaea var. sylvestris | reverse complement strand
AAAAAAAAAAAAAAAAAAAAAAAATTACGACTAATATGCAATATGCATATTCATTGGTTAGCTGTGACATTTCTCTATGTTACTTTTTGAATTTATGGGTTTTCCACTTGTTCTTAATGAATTCTGCTGCTATAAATCCTTCCACGTCCTTATAATCCATTTTCTAGATAGAAAACTGATTCAGAGAAACGGGAAAGAAGATTGTTGCAGGATTTTTACATTTTTTTTCCTGGAACTTTTTGAGATTTCAATTTTATATTAGGCACACTTTAATGGTTACAGTCTGTATCTTTTGCTAAAGGCAAATGATATAACAATGGTTCATAAGGTGGGACATCAATTACTTCAAAGTAGTGTGCCAAAATGTGCTGGACTAAGCTCTTAAAGACTGGACTAACATGGCATATGTCGTGTTGTGGGAACGCTTGTCTCTACACCATTTCCAGGGCCTGCAGTACAACCAGACTGCAGCCCCACACGGTTCAACTTAATATATATATATATATATATATGAAAAAAAAATGAAAATTGTATGGATCATCCACGAGAAACACCTAAAAGGAGGGTAGTGCAGACCTTACACCTCAATTCTAGTGAAGTGTGCATTGGCCTGGTTTCTCTTATTACACTGCTTTTACCATCACAAAGCTTTGCATGTTTTGTATAGTGCCCAAAAAAAAAATTATTCCTCGTGACAAATTTTATGCACTTGGAAGAGATCTGGATGGAGAAAACAAGAAATAAAACACAGAGAGAGATGAAGAATAAGGTGAAAAATGACAATCAGTTATAAATAATCCTTTGATGATTGACATGGGAAGTTCAGAAAAGGCTAAACACATAATATATCAGATTATGAATCTTTGTTACTATTAGCTTCCAAGTTTGTGGCTTCATTGAGTGATTGCTGGGCATCATTTTCCATCCCAAGAGCAGAGAGGGAAGCTGCTTGAAGGTAAAAAGCAGTAGGCCAATCCGATGTTACCACCAGTGCTTGCATAGCATCTGCTAGAGCTTCATTAGGCATCTCGCTCATCAAATAAGATAAGCAGCGACGAGCATAGACAGTCGGCGATACCATAGTCCCACCATCGATGAACTACACAAAAAACAACAATCGTTAGACCCTTTTCTACAATCACGTAAAAGTTCTTCGAATGAAATGAAGTAGAATTAATCTACTTTGCCAAAGGACTTTTGACATCCTCTTTGACAGGTGAGTAGGTGGATGGAAATGATTATTGAGTTTAAAATAGTCCAATGATAGAATGACACGTGGCATTATGTCAATATATCTGTCAAGAAGGTGGTCAATGTAGCATGATTGAACAAAGTATTGGAACATGACTTTATTATACTATACACTTATCTTTTACCAATCGCGGATTGACTCGAATGGACAGGTAACAGGTTACTAATGGGAAATGTAGATAGAGGACAGACCTGTGTGTAGCGATCAATCGCAGTTATGAAATCCTTGGCTAGAAAAGCAGCATCCCCTTGCTTCTTGTAATTCAAGGTCTCCTGCATCTGATTTGTCCACATTTGAAAAGATAGCTGCAAGAAGATATAATTCAAAAACTTGATTGTTGATGAAACTTTGAGTTTACCACTGAGCAAAGTAGAAGCAGGAACTTGAGAATTATCTCACACTTTTGAGAACTGATACAAATAATATCTGCTCAGAACACACCCTAAATTCTAGCTAAAGGCCAATAAATTTTTAATTCTGTAGGTGGAAATATCTTCCATAAATGGACATCCTCTGAAGCTTCAAAATGATACAGCCCGTCCCCTAGCTCTTGGTCCGCTCTTCTGATCATGGATTTCCTACTCGAGAGGAAAACTTTACTCTCATCTTTTTATGGTTGTCCCGCACAGAGATTCGAACCCCTAATATTAATCATTTATCCTATAGGATAGGCCTACTCCATCTCCACCAGACGTGTTCCAGGAGTAGCCTCAGAAAGGCATGGAAAAATAAGGCTGAAAAATAACTTTGTAAGATCAGAAAAAGGGTTCCTGAGATTGCCATGGATCTAGAAGAGGAAGATGCATACCTCATTTTCAATTCCTTCGTCATCCTTGTACCCAGCATTTTCAAGAAATTCATGTATGGCAGTAAGATCCATTCTCTGGCATGCTTCACCCATGGGCGTCAACAATAATTGTGGCGTCAAGTTGGCATTTCCATGTGAAATGCCCAGTAAAACATGAGATGGAACCTGATCGTCGCATCAATAAGAAAAATACTTATTCTCCGACCCACATTATAAAACCTCATTAGGGAGGATGCTATTCATTAATTTCTCCATAATTTGCAGGCACTAGAGCTTCAAGAGAGTGATGTCCATGATTTATTCATACCTCAGTTTCTTTCTGAATAGACACAAGAGAAGTGACAAGAATCTTAGCATTTGGCCTGTCTCGTGCTTCATATTGCAAACAACGGGTAGCTAATCGCACCAACTCAGTTCCGTCATCATTTGAAAAATGACCCTCCAGACAAGAATCCACGAGCATCGGAAAATTTTTGCCGCGAATAAGATCGAGTGCCTGAAAGAGACCGAGAGGCACAGCTCGAATTTAGATCCTCCCAAAGACTAACAGAACAATTCATTTGTGGAACGAACTAATATAAATTAAGGTTAACCAAGCAGACTTACAAATTATTAATAAACATAATGTAATGAGAAGAAAACTTTTAATAGTGTCGAGTGGACAGATTGTATCTCTCATCAGCAAAAACCAGAAGATGCAAGATAAATTTTAAGTTGCACAAACCAATTTTTGTCAGTTGAGAACAATAGTATTGTAAGAACAAAAGCAACACCAAGTTCAAATATGATGTAGTTCATCATTGAGTGAACGCAAAAGGCTTAAACTTTAAATATTTTTATCCCAGAAAGAGTTTCAGTGTAAGATTTTAGTTCATTTCTAAGGTTATCATAGCGGGCTGTTAGAGTGATAACAGTTAACGTTTAGTGAATTAACACAAAGAATTGAAAAAGAAGCACATGCTAGCAGCGGGGTAAATTTCAGGGATTCGGTAGTTATTTCTTAAACAAATCAGTCTTTTTAATGAATTGCGAACTTACATGGCTTGGGGGTATATGCTTGCCACTTAGAAGATCTAGCAGCATAGTTCCAAAGCTGTAAACTACACTTTCTGGAGTCACTCTTCCTGCCAAAAATTGGAGACAAATTACCAAAAGTTAAACTTAAATAACTGCATAGATAATATCGTTTCATATTTGTACAAGTAGTTTATTGCATAACTTAATACAGTAGTTCAAGAAGAACACTAATTGGCGAGATAGCACATGTATGCAAATTACATGTGCAATTTTTCAAGCACCTTCTTAACCTCGATATCCAACATCGCGTGTATTGGGAGCTACATATGGCAATATTACGAGATCATAGAGAAAACACAATTATATACCAGTTCTCAAGTACTCTGGAGGAGTGAAAGCTAAGTTTGTACTGTAACTTTTGCCATCTCGACTATTCTTCATCAGGCCAAAGCAAGAGAGCCGAGGATTCCCATCCTGTAGACCAGTAAATGAACATAAGACCACAAAACATTCAGTTTTGGAAGGAAAATGCAAACTTATATAGAGCACATTTCACCTTATCAAACAAGACTCTGTAAGCATTAAGATCATGGTACAATGCCCGTCCTCGGCTACTGCAGTACTCCAGAGCTTGTGCTAAATACAAAGCCACCCTCAACCTCATTGCCCATTTCATGGGCTGCTTCTCCCCTATACCAATACAACCACTAAAATATATTAGAACACTATCCATACAAAATCAATTTGGCCTAGAAAGCACGACAAGTTTTCGTATCTCCAAGAACACATCACAAATGCAAATCAGGTCTCAGAATCAATACATATGTATACAAGATGAAATTTTGCCATTATTTTGTTTTAGGGATTAAGCCTTAATCCCTTTCTAAAGAAAGAATGCAATAAGAAAGTAAACAAAGTAAGCACATGAATTTCCACTAGGACCACTACCTATACAGTATGGTTTATTTGGAAAATATCCATGATCGAGATGCAATGTAAAATGCAGTAAAACGGTAATAGTGATATGTACAAAACTCACAATGAAATAAATGTTTTGCTAGAGTTTCGTTAGGCATAAACTCTGCCACCAGCAATCTCTCCTCTTCCTCATAGCAACATCCTATCAGATTTGCCAGTCGCTCACTTCTCAGGTTACCCACTGCCTTAGCCTCCTCCTATAATAACACACCAAAAAAAGTAACATAAAAACTCAAATTCAAACTAAGAAACTGATGTTGATCTCCTGATTAATAGAAAAGAGTAAATACTAACAAGGAATTGGCGAGAATCAGGCCAAGCGGACTTATTGAAGCGCTTAACAGCAATCAACTGATAATTTTCAAGCAATCCTTTGTAAACTACATTGGGAGCCTTCTCTCCATGCTCTGAAACAATGTTTTCAGAAGAAAAATCATTTGTAGCAGATTTCAGCTCCTCCCAGCTGAACTCTCTGAAGCATGGCAATTCATTTTTCTCCGCATTTTCTGTAACCAATTTACACAAAACCCAATAATTTAAGTTAATGATACAAAAATCTCTCCAAATATAACATGATACTTAAATGTCCCTACCCAGATCAGAGGACTGAAGAGCAGAGGGCTTGAGGTTAGAGTGCCACCAGCAGAATGAAAATTTGGAGCAACTTGCACCCATTTTAATGGCAACACAACACAAAGAAAGTAAAGCAATTAAAGAACACTCTCAACAAAACAAGTGTAGAAATGAAAGTTGATCAAAACTGAGGCATTGCATTAAAGTGAAGGAGTGGGATTTTGGTTTTCATATTTCAAGACAAGAGCATGCATTATATATGCGAGAATGAGTTTAATGTGTGTGGTGTATGGTATGATTTTCATATTAATAAACAGTAATACATGCGTGTGCTGCCTGCATATGTTATAAAAATAAAATAAAAAATAATAAAATAATAAAAAATCAAATCTTTCCAGTTTTTCCGGTTTAAGCTTTCGGCTTTATGCTGCCTTTCAACTTCCTCATCATTCTTCTTTGGTACCCCGCCACTCTCTCCATCTCATTTAGATGAAAAATTATCATTTGGTCCTTAATCTGTTGTCTCAATATAATTGCACATTTTAGTATTAGTGACATAATTGTCCAAGTTGTCGTAACACTTGCAAACTTTTAGTAACATAGTCAAGCTGGACAAAATATCTAATTTCATAAAATCATAGTTATTGGACCAAGCTTGACCATTGATCCAGTCAGAGCATCGGATTAGCGGGTTACTAATTCAATCTGTGGGTCATTGGTTCAATTGACGAGTCACTGAAGGCTCGAAAAGTAAAAGAAAACTTTTTTTTTTTTTTGGAAGTAAAAAGCCAATACATTTAAAAGTTAAAATAGATTCTAAATTAAAAATTCATCTATTGAAATATATAAATTCTAAAATTTTATCTTTTAAAAATTCAATATAAGATCTATACGTTTTTCATATTACTTGATCTTTTATTTCTATTTATCACAAGTTTATTTTGTCATAATTTAATGTGTATAGCCGGCAGATAAGGATAAGAAACGTTGAATCAACTTCAGTGGTTGTGTTGTAAGTCCATAAATTTTCTAAATTAATAAACAGTTAATTTTAGGACTCTTTCAAAATATTTTATTTACATGTTTCCTTATTTTAAAGCGAGGAAGACCAATTCTCAGTTGCATATCCATTTAAAATTTTTCCAAATCTTATTGCTATAGATTCACGCGCAAAAACATAAATTTATTTATATATTTCTATCTTCAAATTCTCTCTCACGTGTAAACTGTAATAAATTTTTGTTTATTATTGAACAACAAGATAACTCTTGATGTGAAGTTGTGAACAGTGAACACTTTATCTTTTCCACTCAATATCTGATCGATTCCCATTAATGACAATATTTAAAACAGTTTCAAGACTTTTGGCAAGTCTTCGTATACTACCAAAAATGAAGAGGACTAACAACAAATTTTTGCTCTTGTTTTTTGTCGTATTTTTTTCCTGGAAAGTCACAGTTGCTAGTTAGACGTCGTCAAAGTTCAGAATCCGTATGATTGAATTTCACGATATGAACATTTCTTTTAAAAGTTATGTCAGAAGCAATAAACCTATTAATATCATAATTCGAGCAAATTTAGATAGTTTTTCATGTACGAAAAGAGTTCGTGACACGTATGAGATAAATAAACGAACTTTATTCTTTGTATATATTCATTTAAGCATTTAATTCGAGCTTGTTGAGTTGTTGGGTTCTAAGGTGTAGGGATAGTTCGAGGAGTGCGGTATGTTCCTTTTGTCTCATTTGACACTCCTCAATTTAGGGGCAATCTCTCATCACTTTCGAAAAATTATTTGGCGCTAAACCTTTGGTATATTCGAATTACCAACTAGAGTTTTGAAAGATTTACGCACAATTCCTAATTGGCTAATTCTCACAGCATTTAGTCGACTAGGAACACATAAGTAACATTCGCGCACCATTGAAAATTAATTATGTTCTTTACAAAAAAAAATCTTAAGCTGAGAGAACATTTTGTAAAGTGATGATGAAAATGGATTTTTAATCACAAACGGTCCCCATTGATACTTATTCGCAAAAATTGGAGCCAAAGCCTCAACACATAATGATTAACACTTCACAAAGGCAAGTAGGCCAAGTCATTGTATGCCGGCAAGACGCCCCTTTACAAAGAGGATAGCATGAACATGCACAAGCACAAGCACAAGGCAAAGGTCCTCGTTAACAAGCATTCCATAATTATCATAATTCATACCAATGTTTTAAAATTGATAGAAAAATGTAAAATGTCAATTATTAAGAGGTTCGATTCAAGTTATACTCAAGGCAAATAATTACATAGCTTGACGTGTATCCAGATTCAATTTCAATAACAATTTTTTCCCCTTTCTCAAAATAATACAACTGGACAATCCGAACGATTCAATCAATTTGGACTTACTTGACACTTGCCGAGTTTCATCTCAAGTGTTTAAGATATACCAATTTTAGTTATAACCGGATTTGATTTCGAGTCCATTTCAACTTATCAAACCTATCCAATTAGTTCAGTTTTCAAAACATTGATGCATCCCTATCTCACTTGTACTAGAACAAACCTTAATTTTTTGGCCACCATGGAATTTTATGCTAAAAATTTGTCAAGTCACACTCTCATAGTCACACGAGTGGGTTATAAATCTCTTATCCTTGCAATATAAGATGATCAAACATGGGACCGAGTTCGCTATCCTAAAGTATCAACAAAAATACACACAAAAAAGAGGTCACATGGGTAACAAAACCAGCTGTGTCCAGCCCATTCAAACTGTTTACCCATAAAAAACAAGATAATTTGAGCAATGACGAAACCCATGGTTATGGTAGTGATAATTACCATCTAAAAGCATTTAATCATTGAGTAGCCTCTGGCTCAAATTATTCGAGGCAAGTTGATAATAAGTGGCATAACGGTTTCAAGCTGAACACGGACTTGCTCTCTCGTGCTCCGTTCTGTTAAGAAGCATCGATAAAATAAATTTATATTTTGAAGTTTCAGTAAAAAAGAGGTAAACTAGTACATACTGAAGTTAAAAAACAGTACCTGGAGATAAAGTTTCACATGATCAATTGCAGAGCTGGGCATGGATGCTTCAAGAATTTTGCTGTTTTTCTTACGGTTGGTAAGAATTCGAAGCTTGCAACCGACATCCCACCCTCCACAATCACACGATCCACCAGATTCCCATCGGTTTATTAACGATGAAGGCGCACCTTTGATTGGTATGCCATGACAACCACTAGGAAGAATGACTACTGTGCTATTAGAGTTTCCATCATCTTCGGGGTCATAACTAACCCCTGATGAACAATGTGTAAATTCACTCTTCATACGCTGTCTGCTACTGTCACTTAAATTCACATTATTAAGCTTCTCAATTGAGTTCTTAACAACAATGGCTGCAATCTCCCTGTTCAGCAAATATTCCTGGGTTTGGTTATCCACCTGCCCCGGATCAACACTATACAATACACATTCTCTTAAGACACATCTAATAGAGCCCTTCATATTTATTCCCTGAAGACAGGAGCTTGAAATCTTCATCTGACCTATCATATTATAGCCAAGGCTGCAACTTTTACTTTTAGACCGCTGATTTATCCAGTTCACACTCTTTTTTCTAATCTCTTGGCCTGAGTAGAATGCATAAATTATGCTGTAATCACTCTTTCGAGATGATGGCAAACCCTCGATAACTGCAGCTAGCACATCGCTGCTGTTTTCAACCACAAGTTTGAAAAATGGAAGTCCGTTCTTCAACGTAAGCTGCAAAAAGGCCTGCAAAGTTGAAGTCTCAGCTTTCCTATCTCGAACAGGTCCACAGACAGTCGCTTGCATCATAGACTGTGAGCTTCCATCTGGTGAACGAACAGTCTCAGAAGAGTGAGCTCCTTTGTACTTTAGCCATGGGTCTAGTAATCTCCGTAAAGGGCTGGACCTCCCTCTGCCACTAGCATTTGACTTGTCTCTATCACATTTATCTGTACCACCAGATAAAACCTCACGCCTCACCGAGCATGACTCGGTAGCAGTATATGTAGAACTCAATTGTGAAGCCTCAGAGCTCTCCTTGAAACTAAAGCTCCTACCGATCCTCCTCCCAAAGCTGAAGCTGAATCGGCGATTAGGAGAGGAATGTCTTCCTTTCACAGCTGGCTGTTCAGCTATGTCCCCATCTGTTCTCCTGGAATCCTCGACTGAGTCTGAAAATGAATGTCTAATTGATTTTTCTTTCACTTTTGAACATTTTGCTTCAGATGGTATGGGCGTGACAGCCATCTTACCCGGACACACACTTGTACAAGCATCCAAGTTCATAGGCTGAAAAGTAACCTGGTTATGTGTTTCCATGCTAGATTTGTCTTCATCTATGACACCAACATGAAGGGGACATGAATGAGGAATATCAGCAGAGAATTCTCCAGAGTAGAGTCCTTGAGGAGAAAAGCTATCAGAAAATCTGTTACCGTTTGCTTCCGCTAATTGTCCATCAAATAATGTCCTAGATCCTGTCAATTGTCCATCAAATGGTGCCCTGAATTTAATAAACTGAGAACTC